>NC_086003.1:8735000-8857500 GCF_030014385.1 Trichomycterus rosablanca | reverse complement strand
TATATAAGTATATATAAATCTGAGAAACTCCCACATTTGTTCTGCATAAAAATGAAAGTGTGTATGACACATTATAAACTAAATTATAAAGACACTAGTGTAAATAATTTACCAATAACCCAACTAAAACAAGACATTTGAATAATTTGCAAAAATTAGTCATGTTCAATCAAATAACTGTATGGATGGTGTAACAACAACGCACATTATAAGCTGTTTGTGTGTAACTATATCAGTTAAATGAGTACAGTGTTCATTAATAGACTCCACATCCCATTAATAAATTTGTAAAGTGTTTTTGGAGATTTTTTTAATCTCATACTTATTCTTTATTACTATATCCTTCTACTTTGGTACAATATGGCAAATTAGTAAAGAAATAATCTGTTCATTGCAAGTGGTCATTTGTTTGTTTGTTTGTTTATTAGAATTTAAACGTCATATTTTACACTTTGGTTACATTCATGACAGAAACTGTAGTTACTCATTACACAAGGTTCAACAGTTCACAAGGTTATATCGAACACAGTCATGGACAATTTAGTGTCTCCAATTCGCCTCATTTGCATGTCTTTGGACTGTGGGAGGAAATCGGAGCTCCCGGAGGAAACCCACGCAGACACGGGGAGCACATGCAAACTCCACACAGAAAGCAAGTGGTCATTTAACAGATGGTCTTTGGTGGGCGGCACGGTGGCTCAGTGTGTAAGCACTGTTGCCTCACAGCAAGAAGGTCCTGGGTGGGCAGTCCGGGTCCTATCTGTGTGGAGTTTGCATGTTCTCCCGTGTCTGCGTGGGTTTACTCCGGGTGCTCCGGTTTCCTGCAACAGTCCAAAGACATGCAAGTGAGGTGAATTGGAGATACAATTTGTCCATGACTGTGTTTGATATTAAAACTTGTGAATTGATTAATCTTGTGTAACAAGTAACTTAAACAAATGGTCTTTGTGTTTGAGCATCTAAGTGCTCCATGTAGTTGACCTTTATCATAGGCTTTTGTTTCAATTAACAATTAATTACCTAATTATATTCTATTTACTTAAAAAAAAAATAGCAGTGAAAAGCATTTTACAAAAGTTGACGAGACTGAATATTTAACTTAAGGTCAGACAGCTGTGTTCACAACCGCTGCATAAGCAAATTAATCGCACCTGTAAACACTTTATTAAAAAGAAAAAATCAAGCAGTTATAAATACACCACTATAGCGGCTAAACGACTATCCAGTGTATTAAATACTATGTCAAAGAATAACAAATGTATTTGTATTATACTAATCTGACCCACCGTGTGTGTGTGTATATATACTGTATATATATACACTGTATATTATTGTCATGGTGACGGTGGACGCTGGCGCATTTGGCTGCCGCTGCCGCTACCATTACTGTATTTTATTGTATTTTTTTGTACTTTTATCGTGTTTTTCTCTTATTTTCATCTTTTTATTCACTCCTGTAATCACTACCGCTCCTGTTGATAGATGACTATGGAGTGTGTTGGGTTATTTTAAAAGATGCGAGCACTAGTACGTTTGGCTACTGCAGGACTATCTCCATAATTCTCTTTGAGGGCGCTACAGTGACTCGTTATCTACCTATCTGCTGTCAGCGTTTCACAATAGGAACTTTTTACCTGGACTTGAATTTTTCTGGTGTGCCCTGCCTTGTGGTCTAGTCCTGTGCACCGCTTCCACGAGTAGCAGCTACAGCTGATCTCCACACGCACACGATGTTAAGGTATTCTGTCAATCAGCTGAGGAAACTCAACAACTACACTACTCCATCGTGTTTATCAGCAATAAAACAACTTGGACTTTTACGCCGGCGCCGCTACATTCATAGAAGCTCCCGGAGAAAGTTTGTTTACTCCCAGTCCGATTCCAGTCCCAGCGCGATTCCATCTATCTGGTCAGCTGTGCGCTCCGTCTGAACACTACATGCGGAGCGGGATAGAAAACGTGGAGTGGACTTCAATACTCTTCGACGGATTCCCTCAGCTAATGAAACCTCGTGGCTCCCCCTGTGAATATGTGCTTAATTAATGCACGCTCAGTGGGGAATAAGGCTCACGTGTTAAATGACTTATTTATTAGGACCAATTTGGCCTTTCTGTTTGTAACTGAAACCTGGCAACGAAATATGGATTTTGTTCACCTAAATGAACTTTGCCCACTGGACTGTTCTTTTATTGGGACCCCACGATTGTCTGGTCGCGGTGGAGGTCTCGCGGTGTTTTGGAAAAATCAATATAATTGTCAGTTAGTAAATATTGAAGACTTTACTACATTTGAACTGCAATTCATAAAAGTTGGAGGGCTAAAGCCATTTTACTGTGCTTTAATATATCGACCTCCTGGTCCAGCTGGTGAGTTTTTATCTGAGTTTACTGATTTTTTATCCTCAGTTATTAAGCTGAACAATGTTCTACTGGTTGGAGATTTTAATCTGCATATTGATGATGCCTCAAATTGCGTAGCTACAGAATTTATTAATATTACAGAGTCACTTCATTTTAAACAGTTTGTTTCGGGTCCCACTCATTTGGGTGGTCATACTTTAGACCTTGTTTTCTCTCTAGGGTTAGATATTGATCATATCTGGTGTGAAGATCTTTTGATTAGTGATCATAAATGTGTCTTTTTTAACCTGTCTGGAAATGTTGCACATTTTTGTCCTAAAAAAATGACACATTATCACATTATAATTTTTAACTTATTATGGTTGTGATTTCGAGATAGATTGCAGTAATGCTGAGTTTTTAATGCAGTCTTTTAATAATCATTGTTCTTCAATACTGGATAAAGTAGCTCCGGTAAAGGCCAGGTCTAGAGCCATTCATAACAGTGTCCCGTGGATGACTGATGAGGTCCGCTCCTTAAGACGGAAGTGCCGAAGTTATGAACGATTATGGAAGTCTACTGGGTTGGAAGTACACCGCCTTTACTTAAAAGATCTTCGTCTTTCTTTTAATGATTTAGTAAAAGATGCTCGTTCTGCTTATTTTGCAAATCTAATTTTATCATCCAAGAGAAATCCTAAGATTTTGTTTGATACAATTAATACCATTGTTTTGCCACCAGTTACAACATTGCCATGTGTGTCTGTTGAGGATTGCAACAGATTTCTTTCTTTTTTTGTTGATAGGGTAATGGCTATTAGATCTAATATTCAGACAAGGTCGGATCTATCTAATATTGGTCCTCCAGGTCTTTTTATTGCTTTGGATTCTTTCCAACCTATCAATTTAGATGAGTTGTTGGATGTTGCTGGGAAATTAAAGCCATCAACAAGCACCTTAGATGTGATGCCTTTTTCATTATTTTTAAGAGTTTTACCAATTATAGGCCCCGCATTGTTAAATATAATTAATTCTTCACTGGCAACAGGGTGTGTACCTTTTTATTTTAAACATGCTATTGTTCAGCCATTAATGAAGAAACCCAATTTAGATCCTGCAGAGCTTAAAAATTTTAGACCTATATCTAAACTCCCATTTTTATCAAAAATTTTAGAAAAAGTGGTAGCTAACCAGCTCACTGCTTTTCTGGAGAAATATAATATTTTTGATAAGTTTCAGTCAGGATTTCGAAAGGGACACTCAACGGAGACCGCTCTTTTGAGGGTTTCCAATGATTTGTTAATGTCTTCTGATGCAGGTGAATGTTCTGTTTTGGTTTTGCTTGACCTTAGCTCTGCGTTTGATACTGTAGATCATCAAATTTTGCTAGATAGGTTACGTGACTGGGTGGGCTTATCGGGCATAGCGCTAGATTGGTTTAAATCATATCTGACTGAGAGAAGTTTTGCTGTATCTATTGGAGATGTTGGGTCAGTTTCTGTTCCACTACTTTGTGGTGTTCCACAAGGATCAGTTTTGGGGCCACTTTTATTTTCTTTGTATATGTTGCCTCTGGGACAGATTAATAATAGTTTTAATATTGCTTATCACTTATTTGCTGATGATATCCAATTATATTTTTCATTTAAACCTAATGAGTTGCATAATATAAGTAGACTCTTAGACTGTGTAGGTGCTATTAGGGACTGGACAGCAAATAATTTTCTACAGCTCAATGCAGAAAAGACTGAGGTCATGATTATTGCCCCTGATAAGGTGACTCCCTTAATTGAAATTGGTCTTGGACCTCTCTTCTCTGCTGTCCATTCAGATTTAAGAAATCTAGGTGTTGTTTTTAATCAGTCATTGTTGTTTGACACCCATGTTAAACAGCTGACTAGATCTTGCTTTTTTCATTTAAGAAATATAAGCAAATTGAGATCTATAGTTTCAAATGCTGACCTAGAGATGATTATACATGCTTTTATTTCATTTCGTATTGACTACTGCAATGCCCTGTTTTCTGCTCTTAGTATGTCTGCTTGTGATCGGTTGCAGATAATACAGAATGCTGCTGCTAGATTACTTACGAGCTCAAATAGACGGTGTTATGACGGTGCAGTATAGGATCCAGTTTAAAATTTTGACTTTTACCTATAGAGCATTGCATGGTCAGGCTCCCATCTATATATCCGAGCTACTTCACCCATATGTATCAGGGCGCTCTCTTAGGTCTAGCAAGCTGAACTTGCTGTCTGTCCCACGCTCCCGCTTAAAGTCTCGTGGGGATTTATTTTTATTTTCTTATTTAACCATTTATTTGCTTTTTTATTTATTATTATTATTATTATTGTTGTTTAATTTATTTTATGTTGTGTTTTATTATGTAGATGAGTGTATATTTTGTCATGCAATGTTTTTGTAAAGCACTTTGTGATTCTTATCTGTGAAAAGTGCTATATAAATAAATTTTACTTTTTTTACTTTTTACTTATATTGTATGTGCGATTTGAGAGGCCTCCTCTTGGAGTTCTGGTCCACTGGGAACTAAAAACTACTCTAATTTTGACAAGTTTATCGAACACGTGGTGGGAGTTATTGGAACCAGGCCAATATGAGTTGGAAAACTAGAACGTGATCAGGGTTGCGTCCCAAATCGCGTCATGTAGTGTACTTACTGTAGGTATATATGAAGCGATAGCATGCTGCGGGAATGTAGCTATGGGTTCTTTTGAGTAGCTGATGTAACAGCGACCATGTTATCAGTCAGTCATTGGTGCTTTGAGATGTACATAGTTACATTACATTAAAAAACTTACATATAACTTTATATGACAAATTTACAAACCTTGTACAACACGTTATCCAAACAGTGCACTGCTACAGCCTTATTTCACAACAGTCGACGAATTTAGTGCACTTTTAAAGGTTTATCTTACCTGATAGTCCATCTTTGGGTAGCTCGGTGCTGCTTTAGTGGTGTTAAACCTCAGTAGTGATTTGGTTACATATATTCCAGCGATACTAGTGTTCTGTCTGTACAAGGGAAAGGCTGCACACCCGCAGCAGGCGCGCTTCAGCCACACCGTCATATTAAACAGCGCCTCGTGCACAGATGGGACCAAATTTGGAAGAAACTTCCTTCCTCCGGCCAATAAAGCCCGTTAGTCATGCCACGCCCCCTCAATAACAACACCGAGACCGAATAACGCAGCCTTATAATGAATCCAGTTCAACGCTCTTATGACCTTAAAACTCGGTTTTATTAAGATGCTTTTATTCGTGACAGCGTGCTAATTCCACGTAACAGTCACTAAAAGCCAATCGAAGGTGCAATGCGTTCTTAAAATTGCAATTAGCCCTAATTTAGCGATCACAATCCGAATAACACATTGTTTATATAATAATAGTGCATGCAGAATCAAACCTGCCTTGCAAAATTGCAACCAACCTGCAACCCTACCGCGGTACTAACGACTTCATCTACTGTTTATAAGCGTGATATAAACTCAACAGCGCTCAACGCTGCCACCGAGAGTCAGAACCTAGATGTATACACCGATCAGCCATAACATTAAAATATTAAAACACCTGTGAAAACGAAATCTGTAAAAATGTGTACCTGTAAAAAAAAATCTGTAACTGTGAAAAAGATTTGTACCTGTAAAAAATACATTTGTAACTGTAAAAATAATCTGTAAAATTTTTATCTGTAAAAATAAAATCTGTAACTGTAATAAAGATTTGTACCTGTAAAAAATAAATGTGTACTTTTATTTTCGATGTGAGAATAAAAACATTGCAGCACAGTTTCAAATCTGCCCGCCACGAGTTTTGCAACAAATATCTCAGTCAACGTGTTGCAAAACTGATCTGTACCTGCTGGGGCGGGGCTTAGGGGCGCAGGGGGCGGGACTACTGGGGAGATAGACGTAATTACCGACCAATCAAAAGAGCTTGTTTTTAGAGCCGCAAGAAGCGTGTCAATCACAAAGTTTCAGTGTAGTTGGATCAGAACATCATAACTCACGTTATAACCTCCTTATTAGTGTTGCTGTGGGTATTATATTGGATGTTTGCTGCGTGTTGTCTGCTAGTTAATGTGCTAATGCGTATAACCCTGCTAGTTTTATAGTGGACATATTGGACACTCGGCCTGACATTCGAGTTTCTTTCATCTCGTTCTCGGCTAATAAACATTCAAAAGCGAATAAACCTGCACGAACTGACTCTGCAGTAAACAAAGCACAAACTACAATCTAATATGTTTTTAAAAGTCTTTCTGTTTATTTTTATTTAACGCTATTTCGTGATTGTGAGCTTTATCTGCCTTGAAAAGCCAAGGGAGCCTCTCAAAAGTGCATAAAGCCAGATTATAGTTCTGTATTACCTAGTGACATGTACCATTCACCACAACTGTATTAAGTCCTACAGTACCGGTACAGTCAAATACATATCGTGTAAAAGAAATCTAAACGTACATTTTAATGTAATAAGCAATGTAGTGACATGCACCACCTACTACCCCTAAATTACAGAAAAAAAGCTCTACAGTGTGGGTATAGTAATAAAGAATAAAATGTAAACGTAGAAATATAACATAGAAACGTACATTTTTATACAAAAAAGATTGTAGTAGTTACCATGTCACTTGCACTACTCACTATTTTACATAAAAGTCCTACAGCATGAGTATAATAATAAAGAATGAAATATTGAAATTTTTCATTGCAATTTACATTGCTTATAGTTTGTGCTTTGTTTACTGCAGAGTCAGTTCGTGCAGGTTTATTCGCTTTTGAATGTTTATTAGCCGAGAACGAGATGAAAGAAACTCGAATGTCAGGCCGAGTGTCCAATATGTCCACTATAAAACTAGCAGGGTTATACGCATTAACACATTAACCCTTAAAAGATCCTTTAATATTCTGACGCATTTGTCCCTAAGGACAAAAAATGGCCTCTTCCCAAAAACTGCTGTAAAAATATCATACATTAATATTTTTTTCCACTTTAAACGAGTCAGACTTTTAGATTTACTTCTGCCTGAAACATACATACCAAATATTAATGATATTTTTGGAATTTTTAACCCTTTACATGCCAGTTTGTTTACATAGCACCACTGTTTTTTTATCAAAAAAAGCAAAAAACTAAAATAATTTTCATAAAATGCATTTCAAGGAGCATTTGATTCTTATTATTATTAGGCCCTGAGGTGGGTCAATGATTGGCAGCAACATTGATTTTGGTGCATTTTTATTTTTTTTGCAGTGTCAGATTTAAAGAAAAACTCACACTCGTGGTCCTAAGGACAAAAAATGGCCTCTTCCCAAAAACTGCTGTAAAAATATCATACATTAACATTTTTTTCCACTTTAAATGAGTCAAACTTTTAAATCTACTTCTGCCTGAAACATACATACCAAATATTAATGATATTTTTGGAATTTTTAACCCTTTACATGCCAGTTTGTTTACATAGCACCACTGTTTTTTTATCAAAAAAAGCAAAAAACTAAAATAATTTTCATAAAATGCATTTCAAGGAGCATTTGATTCTTATTATTATTAGGCCCTGAGGTGGGTCAATGATTGGCAGCAACATTGATTTTGGTGCATTTTTATTTTTTTTGCAGTGTCAGATTTAAAGAAAAACTCACACTCGTG
Source organism: Trichomycterus rosablanca (assembly GCF_030014385.1). Taxonomy (NCBI): domain Eukaryota; kingdom Metazoa; phylum Chordata; class Actinopteri; order Siluriformes; family Trichomycteridae; genus Trichomycterus; species Trichomycterus rosablanca. The sequence continues at coordinate 8,849,491 of NC_086003.1, read as the reverse complement.
GTCCTAAGGACAAAAAATGGCCTCTTCCCAAAAACTGCTGTAAAAATATCATACATTAACATTTTTTTCCACTTTAAATGAGTCAAACTTTTAAATCTACTTCTGCCTGAAACATACATACCAAATATTAATGATATTTTTGGATTTTTTAACCCTTTACATGCCAGTTTGTTTATATAGCACCACTGTTTTTTATGGAAAAAAACCAAAAAACGAAAATAATTTCCATAAAATACATTTCAAGGAGCATTTGATTCTTATTATTATTAGGCCCTGAGGTGGGTCATTGATTGGCAGTAACATTGATTTTGGTGCATTTTTATTTTTTTTGCAGTGTCAGATTAAAAAAAAAACTCACACTCGTGGTCCCAAGGACAAAAAATGGCCTCTTCCCAAAAACCGCTGTAAAAATATCATACATTAATATTTTTTTCCACTTTAAATGAGTCAAACTTTTAAATCTACTTCTGCCTGAAACATACATACCAAATATTAATGATATTTTTGGATTTTTTAACCCTTTTACATGCCAGTTTGTTTACATAGCACCACTGTTTTTCATAGAAAAAAAAACAAAAAACTAAAATAATTTCCATAAAATACATTTCAGGGAGCATTTGATTCTTATTATTATTAGGCCCTGAGGTGGGTCATTGATTGGCAGTAACATTGATTTTGGTGCATTTTTATTTTTTTGCAATGTCAGATTTAAAGAAAAACTCACACTCGTGGTCCTAAGAACAAAAAATGGCCTCTTCCCAAAAACCGCTGTAAAATATATATTTTTTAATTTAAATAAGTAAACCAAAAAAGGGGAGAGGGCAAGAGAGAGAGAGAGAGAGAGAGAGAGAGAGCGCAAGTAAGAGAAAGGGGGAGAGACAGAGAGGGCAAGAAAGAGAGAGACAGACAGACATACAGAGAGTATGTCTGAGTGTGAAAGTCCAGCTCAGGTGGCGCCGAGGCTGCAAACGGACAGAATGTGGTCTTTGCATGTAAATATTACACAGTAATACACAGTAAAGTGTACAGCAGGTGCTCCCAACTCTTCTCTTTCTGTCTGTGCAGAAGTCGAACTGCCTCCTGCCTTATATTCATGAATGAAAGAGGGGCCTGCAGCAGCACCCTGCATATCTGCACCTATCCCTGCAGCAGCTGATGAGCGGGGAAAACACCCTGTCTTTTTGTTGTGTGGGGCATTCCTCCCACCTTGTGCGGTGTTCGTGTTTAGGAGCAGCACAATCCTGCCCCGTCAAGGGATGTAAGAGACCAACGTGTGGGTCTTCGTAAAAGTAAAGGTGGAGGAGGAGAGCGCTCTCGCTCTTGCCTGGTGCAATTGAGTGGAAGCTCAGGCTTGTGTCGGCAATTTGTGCCAACCAGGGCCAGTTTCCTTCTGAGCAGCTCCTCTGCCAGTGCAAAAATTGTCACAGGTAATGATGTGTCCCTGGAGTCCCTCTGTCATCTCCAGGACCACCCTCACCCCCTGGTTGACTTTAGTTGGATTGCCAGAGGCTAAGGGTGTATTTATTTTTTTACCTGTAAACACCGGCCTAAATGAGCAGCCCTACATAAGCCTACAGTTCCTCTGTGTCAACATCTCGCCAGTCTGTGATTGAACGTCTCCAATGAAGGTGTGTCATGGCCACAATATGCTGCAGGATTTCATTCGTCAGCAGCAGTAAAAAGCTGGACGTCGAGTCACTGATCCAGGCAGCGGCATAGTGTGTGGGTCCCAGGATCAAACCTGGCTTCGGGGATGTAATGGAGCGCCTCAGTGTTGGAGGGAGACCAAAATATTTTACCATTCTTTTAATCCAATCCACCGCTGCTTCATTCATGTCCTCTCTGCTGGCATCTTCAGATAGCTGCTCATTTTTTACCTCCGAGGCCTCCTCCCCATCCAACTCAGAGTCCTCGGAGGAGGTTGAGGAGCCATTATCGCACTCCGAGTGCATGATCAATCCCAGCGCCTCCTGGGTGCTGTAATGACTTGCCATCTCCAAAATGACCACTCCGGCACTACTGCTAATACTTATACCCATGGCTGCAGTACACCTACATAAACAACCTGAGCGAGAGCCCAAACAAAGTCCTATTTTGTTTTGGTTCTCTCTACTCATCGTTTTTATTATTGAATTAGTTTATAATGCAGAGTGTGGTCTTCAAAGAGAAAAGATTTATGAAGTTGGACACATACACACACACACCGTTATCTAACATCAATAGTGATACACACTTTTCAAGACACTTTTTTTTTTTTTTTTACACACACACACACACACTATTATCGAACATCAATAGCCACACACACCTATCAAGGCACCCTTTAAAAAAACAGTAAAAATTGTGAAATTTTGCTGCATGCTTTAAAAGGGAAAAAGTAGTGCCAACTGTTAGAAAAATATATAAATTAAAAGTTGAATGGCAGTAGTTTAAAATGATATCTTAACCTAAACGAAAGCATTAGTTTATGTTCAGATAAAGATCGGTTAAAAAATTGCGTTTTCAATGGTTTTCAATGGTAAATTTTTTGTCCTTAGGAACAAATGTGTCAGTTTTTGTGTAGCTTAGTCATTTTAGGCTAATTTAAGAAATTGACATAAAAATTTTAAAATTTGTTAAAAATGAATATCCTCTGGCAAATATGAGGTATATTTATTCAACACAGCCAAAATGGTTTGAAAAATAAAAATGAAATGGCACGAAATGTCCCTAGGATCTTTTAAGGGTTAACTAGCAGACAACACGCAGCAAACATCCAATATAATGCCCACAGCAACACTAATAAGGAGATTATAACGTGAGTTATGATGTTCTGATCCTGAAACTTTGTGATTGACACGCTTCTTGCGGCTCTAAAAACAAGCTCTTTTGATTGGTCGGTAATTACGTCTATCTCCCCAGTAGTCCCGCCCCCTGCGCCCCTAAGCCCCGCCCCTGCAGCTACAGGTACAGATCAGTTTTGCAACACGTTGACTGAGATATTTGTTGCAAAACTCGTGGCGGGCAGATTTGAAACTGTGCTGCAATGTTTTTATTCTCACATCGAAAATAAAAGTACACATTTATTTTTTACAGGTACAAATCTTTATTACAGTTACAGATTTATTTTTTACAGGTACAAATCTTTATTACAGTTACAGATTTTATTTTTTACAGGTACAAATCTTTATTACAGTTACAGATTTATTTTTTACAGGTACAAATCTTTATTACAGTTACAGATTTATTTTTTACAGGTACAAATCTTTATTACAGTTACAGATTTTATTTTTACAGATAAAAATTTTACAGATTATTTTTACAGTTACAAATGTATTTTTTACAGGTACAAATCTTTTTCACAGTTACAGATTTTTTTTTACAGGTACACATTTTTACAGATTTCGTTTTCACAGGTGCAAAACTTTTGCTACATATTTACCTCCATATTAAAACCACCTCCTTGTTTCTACCATTTTATCAGCTCCACTTACCATATAGAAGCACTTTGTAGTTCCACAATTACTGACAGTAGTCCATCTGTTTCTCTGCATGCTTTGTTAGCCCCCTTTTCATGCTGTTCTTCAGTGGTCAGGACTCTCCCAGGACCACTACATAGTAGGTACTATTTGGGTGGTGGGTCATTCTCAGCACTGCAGTGACAATGACAAGGTGGTGGTGTGTTAGTGTGTGTTGTGCTGGACTGAGAATTGTCCAACAACCAAAAATATCAAGCCAACAGCGCCCCGTGGGTAGCGTCCTGTGACCACTGATGAAGGTCTAGAAGATGACCGACTCAAACACCAGCAATAGATGAGCGATCATCTCTGACTTTACATTTACAAGGTGGACCAACTAGGTAGGAGTGTCTAATAGAGATAGACAGTAAGTGGACACGGTATTTAAAAACCTTAGCAGCGCTGCTGTGTCTGATCCCCTCATACCAGCACAACACACACTAACACACTAACACACCACCACCATGTCAGTGTCACTGCAGTGCTGAGAATGATCCACCACCTAAATAATATCTGCTCTGTGGTGGTTCTGTGGGGGTCCTGACCATTGAAGAACAGGGTAAAAGCAGGCTAAAAAGGTATGTAAGGAAACAGATGGACTACAGTTAGAAATTGTAGAACTACAAAGTGCTCCTATATTGTAAGTGGAGCTGATAAAATGGACAGTGAGTGTAGAAACAAGGAGGTGGTTTTAATGTTATGGCTGATCAGTGTATACACTGCTCAAAAAATTAAGGGAACACTTAATCATCACAGTATAACACATCAGTATAACAAGTCATTTAACATCAGGGATATCAATCTGCCCATTATCAAATTAATATTGGATGAAAAGAACATGGCTGAAACTCTTTCCACATTCTAATTGACTGCCTATAAACTAACATTTCAACCACAGCCCACTATTAGTTCCTTCCTTTTTAAAGTGTAATATTCACTCTTCATTCACTAGCTGAAGGTGTGTCCTGTACTCATATACTACTTTTGTACTTGGTCATGACCTGTATGGCTTGCCACATGCTTGAGGCATCTGTGTGTCAATCTGCTGTTTGTATGTGTTTTTGGCCTTTTAATTTTTCCAGCCTATCCAGTAACATATTATGATTTACAGTATCAAACACTGCACTAAAATCTGATAGAACAAGAAAAGAGATGCATACATAACCAACGGACATTAGTAGGTTGTTAACTGCTCTAATTAATGTGGTTTCAGTGCTATGGTTGGGTCTTCATCCTGATTGAAATGTTTATTAAATATTATATTTGTGCACATCGGAGCACAATTGCTTTGAAACAGCTTTTTTCTAGAATATTTGAGAAAAAAGAAAGGTTTGAAATGTAGCACATATGAATCAAAAATCGGTGGTTTATTAACTGCACATTTAAATGATTTGGGTGCATAAACAAGAATAATTGATGTATTTATTATGGTAAGTAAAGGCTCTATAATGGCAGGATGTAAATCTTTAAGAAAGCAAGTAGGGATAGGTTGAAGTAGACATGATGATCTTGATGATTTAATCAATGAAGTTAGCTCAGATTAGGAGATTGTATTAAAGGAATTTAGTTGAATATCAGTGTTGGATAAGCTGCTATCAGCACTCATGCTGCTTGGGGTGTATTGCTGCTTACTGGAGGGGTGAGAAACACTGACATATTTGTCATATTTGTTTTATCTTATCATTAAAGAATTTTAGAAAATCATTAATAGTACAAACTGATGGCATTTTCTGTGACAATTATGGTAAGTTTTAATACTACTGTATATCTAAAAGCAATCGTGAATTATTCTTATTATTTTCTAATAAAGTTAGCTTTTTTAAGTGCGTGTTTACGCTCAGTTCCCATGCTATTTTATGCACTTCCAGTGTAGTGTGCTGCCATTTGAGCTCAAATGTTTGTGCTGTTTGTCTGAGAGCATGTGTGTGGTCATGATACCACAGAACAAGTTTTTTTTTTCTCTAATCATTTTAATGTTAACTTGTGCTATATTATCTAGGGTTGTGCAGAATATAGATTATAGAATATAGCTGGACCCTGGTCACATCCGAGGAGGGTATATTTGCCTGACACTCGCCCAAACTTTGTTGAATTTCGATGTGGGCTACTAACCAGGGTCCTTACACAGAGTCAAAGTGTCACAGCGTGGAAGACCCCAGCCCTTTTCCAGTCCGTTTTTTTCCCACCCAGCAGACATTTAGTGGCCAATTTTGTCTGCTGCAGGCACTGCCAATTGTGTCCACTAGGTGGCATCCAGACAGTTGGTAGCAGAGCTGAAATTTGACCTCTGGGAATTAAGAATCCCAGCACTGGTGTGCAAGCGGAATATACCACTGCGCCACCTTCTTCTTATTATTTGTTATTGTTTTCCAGCTTATTTTACAGAACCCTACGACGCTACAACTACTTTTTTCATGATGTTCCATTGCAGTATGTTATTCCACCACGCATATTGCTAAAATTATTCATTATTAATTAATCAGTAGTTTGATTAATACCAGAATGAACTCTTGCACCATCCCCATTTACCAGATGAAGTAGGTTAGGACTTGTATAACTGCCTTAACAACAGCTTTAATGCTTCTCTAAAACCTAAGGGTAGTTCTAAATGAGATTTCATTTTCCTTTTAGAACACTGATCAGCCGAGCAAAATCATTCTTTTTTTAACTTTAGCTATGCTAAAGCTATACTGTCACTCTGGAATAAAAAATAAAAAAAAAGCAAACCCTACTCCACCTACCAGTGGATCCCCAGTGCTTTTCCCCATGCTCTATCCACTGTAGACTAAAGACTGCAGCTCCACAGACACCTCTGTCAAAATCCTGAAGGTTGAAGATTACACTACAGCCATGCTTACAGACAGTTACTGGGAACCACAATTTCCAAGGATCTGAAATTGGTGCACCAATGCCAAGTTCACAACTTTTAATGTGCTTTCTATGTTCCTCTATGTGCCAGCTCAGGGAATTAAACCTGCCTCAAGAGCTGCTTGTTCTGTTCTATCTTGTTCTGGAGTCTATCCCCACCTCCATTACAGTGTGGTGCAGTTCTGACACCAAACAAGACATTCGTAAACTGCAGTACATCATGAGATCTGCAAACAATACCATTACCCTCTGTTTAATGTGCACACTTCCAAAACTAAGAAGCACGAACAGAAAATCATTAATGACCCTCTGCACCCCGGTCATGACATCTGACAACTTCTTACCATTAGTCATATGTGGATTACAATAAGCAAACTATATAAATGTTTGCCCCAGAGCATTTAACTGAAAAACGATTGTTCACATGATTTACGATTTAATTAATTAACTAATTCATTTATTCATTCACTTATTTATTGTCTGTTTTACCGCACCCACAGTCTTTAGTAGCTCCAACTGGCCTGTCTGCAATAAATCCTGATTCTGAATCTGATGGTTCTGAAATAATTGACTTAGAGACAGGTGATGCTGGGCTGTTTTAAACAAGGCAAATGCAAATAAATGATTTAAACTATTTATTAATGTAAATGACAAAAAACTGAACAACAACAATCAACTGATTTGACATTTATAATAAAAACATTATGTCACATGCGACAACACAATAACAGCAGTGTTCACATTACTTTATTTTCCATGTTCAAGGTACATTTCAAGTTTTAATATTAAATTTCATATACAGGATTCTTTATAAAGCCTTTATTAAGCCTTATGGAACAAACAAGCAACATACAGAAATCACAAAGTAATTGCAAATGCCTCGTTACAATTATGTAGAACACTTTCTATTACAATGAAATAAATTAATTATAGTTCATTAGTTTATATCGTGCAGCTGAACTGTACTCTACTTCAGAGTTGATCTTATTTAGCCTTAATGCCAGAATAATGAAAAAAGCCACATAAGAACATGAAAAATTAATTGAACGCTCAGAAAAGTATAATACACTTTCATTAACAAAGTACAAATACCTCTGTATGTTATATTACCCTATTACACACAGATTAGGCATAACATTAAAACCATCTCCTTGTTTCTACACTTACTGTCCATTTTATCAGCTCCACTTACCATATAGAAGCACTCTGTAGTTCTACAATTACTGACTGTAGTCCATCTGTTTCTCTGCATGCATTGTTAACCCCCTTTTCATGCTGTTCTTCAGTGGTCAGGACTCCACAGGACCACTACAGAGAAGGTATTATTTGGGTGGTGGGTCATTCTCAGCACTGCAGTGACACTGACATGGTGCTGGTATGAGTGGATAAGACACAGCAATGCTGCTGGAGTTTTTAAGCACCTCACTGTCACTGCTGGACTGAGAATAGTCCACCAACCAAAAATATATCCAGCCAACAGCGCCCCGTGGGCAGTGTCCTGTGACCACTGATGAAGGTCTGTAAGACGACCAACTCAAACTCCAGCAGCGCTGCTGTGTCTGATCCACTCATACCAGCACAACACACACTAACACACCACCACCATGTCATTGTTGCTGCAGTGCTGAGAATGATCCACCACCTAAATAATACCTGCTCTGTGGTGGTCGTGTGGGGGTCCTGACCATTGAAGAACAGGGTGAAAGGAGGCTAAAAATGTATGTAAAGAAATAGATGGACTACAGTCAGTAATTGTAGAACTACAAAGTGCTTCTATATGGTAAGTGGAGCTGATAAAATGGACAGTAAGTGTAGAAACAAGGAGGTGGTTTTAATGTTATGGCATTATGATATGAAAAAGTTTACTTGCTCTCCAAGTAAACACTGAGTGTTTGTTTATTAAGAGTTTGGGTATAAAAGTAAAAAATAATCTAAATTTGGTTCAGGTGTACCATTAGAGATTTGGTTACATCCAAACAGCTTAATGCAGACATAAATCTAAGTGCTGGTTTTGGTCTAACCACTTTTGGAAGGCTAACAAATGACACCAAACCCTAAAAAATAAAATAAAGATGTATAAAATAAAAACAAGCAACTGGCATTTAGTTTTAATACTTCAAATATGTTAAGCCAATAATCCAATAGTCAGCAGAAGTGGAACCAAACATCAACCCTGCCTACTGCTGTTTCATTAGAAGTTTTAATGCTTTACACAGTATGTCTATGCTTTAACTCTAGGGCAGTGGTAGCTCAGTAATTAAGGTGTTGAACTAGTAAGTACTTTAGCAAGGCCCTTAATTCTTAATTGCTCAAATTGTATTTAGTCACAGTTGTATTCAGTCTCTTTGGTGTCTGCTTGATGTCATCAATGGGAAATAATTTTTTTATAGGCAGTGGTAGCTCAGTGGTTAAGGTACTGGACTAGTAATAAGAAGGTTGCTGGTTTAAACCCTGCCACCACCAAGCTGCCACTGTTGGGCCCCTGAGCAAAGCCCTTAGACCATTAGACAAGCCTCTGCTAAATGCTGGAAATGTAATTCTAGGTATATGTCCTACTCCATCATGCTAGAATTTAACTAGCTGTTATTCTTGTAGGAGCAATGTGCGCATACAGATAAATAGAGCACCACCTCGTTGTACTCACAAAGGCATCAGCTTCACTTTATCAGCTCCACTTACCATATAAAAGCACTTTGTAGTTGTACAATTACTGACTGTAGTCTATCTGTTTCTCTGCATGCTTTGTTAGCCCAGGACCACTACAGAACGGGTATTATTTGGGTGGTGGATCATTCTCAGCACTGCAGTGACACTGACATGGTGGTGGTGTGTTAGTGTGTGTTGTGCTGGTATGAGTGGATCAGACACAGCAGCGCTGATAGAGTTTTTAAACACCTCACTGTCACTGCTGGACTGAGAATAGTCCACCAACCAAAAATAACCAGCCAGCAGTGCCCAGTGGGTAACGTCCTGTGACCACTGATGAAGGTCTAGAAGATGACCAACTCAAACAGCAGCAACAGATGAGCGATCGTCTCTGACTTTACATCTACAAGGTGGACCAACTCTGTAGGAGTGTCTAATAGAGTGGACAGTGAGTGGACACGGTATTTAAAAACTTCAGCAGCGCTGCTGTGTCTGATCCACTCATACCAGCACAACACACACTAACACACCACCACCATGTCATTGTCACTACTGGCTCTGTGGTGGTCATGTGGGGGTCCTGACCATTGAAGAAAAGGGTGAAAGTGGGCTAAAAAGTATGTAGAGAAACAGATGGACTACAGTCAGTAATTGTACAACTACAAAGTGCTTCTATATGGTAAGTGGAGCTAATAAAATGGACAGTGAGTGTAGAAACAAGGAGGTGGTTTTAATGTTATGGCTGATCAGTGTATATATCTGTAAAAAGGGGGAGAGTCTTCAAAGTCCACTTTTTAGAGTTAATCCACTTTTTTTATCACAGGAAGACATGTTAAATTGTAATTAATTATATATAAAGGCTCACACTTCTTTTCTTTTTTTTTATTATATAAAAGACAATATCCACCACAATTATTTTTAATAAAAAATCAATTTAAGTATTTCCAAACATTATATTGAAATGTCATAACTGCTTGAAGGTGCGTTTAAGTGTATATCACATATCACAGTGTAATCACATGTGTAGGAGATTATCACAAGCATAAGATTACAGTAAATTAGGATTATTTACTGATTTTTTGACATATTCTACATTGTGCCCACTTTTATATAAATAATATGTTAGAATTTTATCTCCAGTTTCTATTACTGCATAGATTAAAGACACATCACCTATTACCTGTGTCCATGTATTCAAAGAGGTAGAGGTAAGAATAGGTTATATAGAAATAAAACTTGGCAAGACGTTAAAAAAATAAAAACTTTATCTGAGAGTACCGCCACCACAAACTTGCTATTTTGGCTTAAGTAAATTCTTGTAAAAATGTACAGACTCCATTTCCAGAAAAGTTGGGACATTTTGTTAAATGCAATAAAAAGAAGAATCTTTATTTAACTGACAAAAGTAGAAAGAAGTGTTCACTGATCAGCTCCATTGTATTGTGTAAATACAAACACTGAAATACATTTAATAAAATTGGGACAGAGGAGAATAGTTTGAGATCTAAAGACACTTATTGTTGTAATGTCATTTTGTATGTTTTGGTATTTATGTTTGTTCTGTGTTTCTTTTTGTGCTGCAGAACAGGAACCTGCTGTAAACCTGTTTTTAAACTGAGCCAGGCCAATTTAAATGTGGCATATTTTGATGCTGCTTTAAATTTTCCTGTATAAAGAAAGAAATTATACAAGTAAAAATTTCTCCATTCTTGCTTGATACGAGACTTTAGCTGCTAAACAGTCCGTGTTCGCCCTTGTCCGATTCTCTTTTTCGTAATGCAGCATACATTTTCAATAGGAGACAGATCTGGACTGCAGGCATGCCAGTCAAGCACACACACTCAGTGTCTATAAAGTTAAAAGTACCACATACGTCCCAGGAAAAGAAATCGCCTTGATAGCAGCACTTCTATTTAATCAAAATATACACCTGCTTGTGCTCTGGATTGAACACAAGATGGCGCCAGTGTGTTTTTGGTATGCTAATGGAATCCCATTTGATTGATCATGCTTTAGGATTGTGTGCATCCTCTTTCAGAAGCTTTCTACAGTATCAGTGATACAAATTCATTATGATCATGAAAAATTCTATATTATCGAGACATCTAGAACCTTGGATCAAACATCCAACTGTTATATGACTTCTTTTTTTTTTTACATGAGCTGGAGTTTTTATTTTTAGTTAAAACATGGCTGGTGATCCAAGTCTAGATCTGTGCTCTACAGACGGTAGTTTTTAAACTGTCCACAGGACACCGGGCGAGGGGTTGCAGATGTTTTTGTAGAAATGGATATACATGCTCTACTCTTTCTATTACAGATGTGCATACCAACTTTAAATCTCTTAACTTTAAAGTTAAATCTGTGGACCACATTGCTCTGCAATCTTATCTACAGGCCACCTAAAACAAATACAGACTTTAAATTTCTTTAGAAAAGAATTCTCTGACCTGTTGTCCATAGTGACTGTGATGTCCGAATGAATATTTATCCTGGGAGACTTTAACATTCATTTAACTGAATTGAACCTTGTGTTTGATTCTTTTGATTTTACTCAGTATATAAATGGCCCTACTCATGAGCATTGGCCCATTGATCTTGTTTTATCTCATAGTTTAAATGAAACTGTAAGAACTACTCTAGTATTTGGGTACTGAGGACTTAATGGTATCTATTTATTCATTCTGTGCAACTGGGTTGCCCTTCTGAGAGTGAGACATCCCAGGATAAAATCTCAACCTTGGCTAAATGATTGTATTAGGACTGCTAGAATAGTGTAGGATAGCAGAGCGTTAATGAAGGGATAGACTAATTTAAGGATAGACTACAAGTATCAGCTGAGAATTTTAAATCATGTTTGGTTAGATTTTGGTTAGTAATAAATTGTCAAAAATTCTTTCATAAACAGCAATATTCAGTCCTAAACCCTCTTCCATATAATGGCTCTGTAGCATCCTTAAAACTGACATTTCTCTGGATTTCTACTAGACCAAGGTTGAAAATCTTAGAGCTTCTATTTCAACTTCTGGGACTTGGCTCTTTGCCTATCAATGAGATACACTATATTGCCAAAAGTATTGCCAGTGTGGTACCGTGATAGGATGCCACCTGTGCAACAAGTCCAGTCGTGAAATTTCCTCGCTACTAAATATTCCACAGTCAACTGTCAGTGGTATTATAACAAAGTGGAAGCGATTGGGAACGACAGCAACTCAGCCACAGATTGGTAGCCACATAAAATGACAGAGCGGGGTCAGCGGATGCTGAGGCGCATAGTGCGCAGAGGTCACCAGAGTCAATCGCTACATGTTGGAACAGGAAGTCAATCGCTACATGCCTTCAAACTTCATGTGGCCTTCAGATTAGCTCAAGTACAGTGTGTAGAGAGCTTCATGGAATGGGTTTCCATGGCCAAGCAGCTGCATCCAAGCCTTACATCACCAAGCGCAATGCAAAGCATCGGATGCAGTGGTGTAAAGCACGCTGCCACTGGACTCAGTGGAGACGTGTTCTCTGAAGTGACGAATCACGCTTCTCCGTCCTGCAACCTGATGGACGAGTCTGGGTTTGGCAGTTGCAAGAAGAACGAGCTTGTCTGACTGCATTGTGCCAAGTGTAAAGTTTGGTGGAGGGGGGATTATGGTGTGGGGTTATTTTTCAGGAGTTGGGCTCGGCCCCTTAGTTCCAGTGAAAGGAACTCTTAATGCTTCAGCATACCAAGAGATTTTGGACTATTTCATGCTCCCAACTTTGTGGAAACAGTTTGGGGATGGCCCCTTCCTGTTCCAACATGACTGCGCACCAGTGCACAAAGCAAGCTCCATAAAGACATGGATGAGCATGAGATGAGTTTGGTGTGGAAGAACTTGACTGGCCTGCACAGAGTCCTGACCTCAACTCCATAGAACACCTTTGGGATGAATTAGAGCGGAGACTGTGTGCCAGGCCTTCTCGTCCAACATCAGTGTCTGACCTCTTCTGGAAGAATGATCAAAAATTCCCATAAACACACTACTAAATCTTGTGAAAACCCTTCCCAGAAGAGTTAAGGCTGTTATAGCTGCAAAGGGTGTGCCGACATCATAATAAACCCTATGGATTAAGAATGGGACGTCACTCAAGTTCATATGCGTGTGAAGGCAGACGAGCGAATACTTTTGGCAATATAATGTATTTCAACAACCAGTCTCCTTTCCTCAGTTATCTGACTTTGTTGTGCTTATTGCCTTTGCTGTTGATATTCTTCCATCTTCGCTATTTAGAAAGTTGTTGATACAATAGAATCCACTGTTTTTTGAATGCATTTTACTCCCTTTTTCTCCCAATTTAGCGGAGCCAATCCGCTGCCAGGGACCCCAATGGCGTCCAATAAGGGTGTATATTCACCTGACACACACTCCCTCTGAGGAGTGTGCAGTCCACCAACTCCTTCTTTTTTACCCATACATCAGGGGATTTGCACTTAGGGTCAGCTTCAAGTACGTAGAGTCACGCCCCGATCTCTGCGCTCCTTCACTTTCTGTACAGGTTCTCTGGGCAATCAAAGTCCTTACACAGCGTTGATAACCTCTTAGTCCAGTCTTTTTTGTCTGCTGCAGGCATTGCTAAAGGGCGCCCAGCCCAGCCGAGATTTGAACCTGGAAACTCAGAACCTCGGCCACCGGATCCACTGTTTTCTTAATGAAGCAAACCTGGATGTAGGGAATATGAGTAGTCCCAAGTGGCATTAGACATGACCCATCTTTAACTGTTTTTAAAACGAAGCTTAAAATACACTTCTATTAATTAGCTTTTAATATCTGTTGAGCTGTTGAGCTGTTGATCTGTGGATTGAGGACTGTGTGTTGTGTTTATGTTCTACACTGTGTTTTGTGTGTGGAAGCGAAAAGTGAAAGATTTTAAATAAGCTATATACAGGTCCTTCTCAAAAAATTAGCATATTGTGATAAAGTTCATTATTTTCCATAATGTAATGATAAAAATTAAACTTTCATATATTTTAGATTCATTGCACACCAACTGAAATATTTCAGGTCTTTTATTGTTTTAATACTGATGATTTTGGCATACAGCTCATGAAAACCCAAAATTCCTATCTCAAAAAATTAGCATATCATGAAAAGGTTCTCTAAACGAGCTATTAACCTAATCATCTGAATCAACGAATTAACTCTAAACACCTGCAAAAGATTCCTGAGGCTTTTAAAAACTCCCAGCCTGGTTCATTACTCAAAACTGCAATCATGGGTAAGACTGCCGACCTGACTGCTGTCCAGAAGGCCATCATTGACACCCTCAAGCAAGAGGGTAAGACACAGAAAGAAATTTCTGAACGAATAGGCTGTTCCCAGAGTGCTGTATCAAGGCACCTCAGTGGGAAGTCTGTGGGAAGGAAAAAGTGTGGCAGAAAACACTGCACAACGAGAAGAGGTGACCGGACCCTGAGGAAGATTGTGGAGAAGGGCCGATTCCAGACCTTGGGGGACCTGCGGAAGCAGTGGACTGAGTCTGGAGTAGAAACATCCAGAGCCACCGTGCACAGGCGTGTGCAGGAAATGGGCTACAGGTGCCGCATTCCCCAGGTCAAGCCACTTTTGAACCAGAAACAGCAGCACTGGACTGTTGCTCAGTGGTCCAAAGTACTGTTTTCGGATTAAAGCAAATTTTGCATGTCATTCGGAAATCAAGGTGCCAGAGTCTGGAGGAAGACTGGGGAGAAGGAAATGCCAAAATGCCTGAAGTCCAGTGTCAAGTACCCACAGTCAGTGATGGTCTGGGGTGCCATGTCAGCTGCTGGTGTTGGTCCACTGTGTTTTATCAAGGGCAGGGTCAATGCAGCTAGCTATCAGGAGATTTTGGAGCACTTCATGCTTCCATCTGCTGAAAAGCTTTATGGAGATGAAGATTTCATTTTTCAGCACGACCTGGCACCTGCTCACAGTGCCAAAACCACTGGTGAATGGTTTACTGACCATGGTATTACTGTGCTCAATTGGCCTGCCAACTCTCCTGACCTGAACCCCATAGAGAATCTGTGGGATATTGTGAAGAGAAAGTTGAGAGACACAAGACCCAACACTCTGGATGAGCTTAAGGCCGCTATCGAAGCATCCTGGGCCTCCATAACACCTCAGCAGTGCCACAGGCTGATTGCCTCCATGCCACGCCGCATTGAAGCAGTCATTTCTGCAAAAGGATTCCCGACCAAGTATTGAGTGCATAACTGAACATAATTATTTGAAGGTTGACTTTTTTTGTATTAAAAACACTTTTCTTTTATTGGTCGGATGAAATATGCTAATTGTTTGAGATAGGAATTTTGGGTTTTCATGGGCTGTATGCCAAAATCATCAGTATTAAAACAATAAAAGACCTGAAATATTTCAGTTGGTGTGCAATGAATCTAAAATATATGAAAGTTTAATTTTTATCATTACATTATGGAAAATAATGAACTTTATCACAATATGCTAATTTTTTGAGAAGGACCTGTACATAAATTTTACTTACTTACTGCCACATATACAAGTCGCCCATGCTATAGGCACTGACTCCCCCCCATACCATGACAGTTGTTTGCTTTTGCAGCTTTCGCTGATAACAGTCTGGAGGGTCCTTTTTGTCTTTGTCACAGAGACCTCATTGTCCTTAAATGTGAACTCATCTCACAAAGAACACATTTTATTGTCTTTCTGTCCATCTGAGATGAGCTGGAGCCCAGAGAACTCGGTGGAGTTTTTATATAGAATTGATGTATGGATTTCTCTTTGTGTAACAGTTTCTTTTTTTTCTCTACTTTATTTATGCATTTTCTCCCAATTTAGCGGAGTCAATTTGTCTTCCGCTGCTGGGGGATCCCTATTTGCAGTCAAGGTGGGTATTTTTGCTACATACGCCTCCTCCGAACTGTGCACAGCCATTAGCAAAACCCTTTTTCATATATGCATTCTGCACAGGCACCTCTCTATCTGCCAGTCAGGGTCCTGTACACAGCGTTTGAAGACCCCTCCCACATAGTCCGGTCATCCCGCCCTAGCAGAGACGTGTCTGCTGCAGGCACTGCCAATTATGCCCGCTAGATGTCACCCAGCCGACCGGTGGCAACGCCGAGTTTCGAACCGAAGAATTTAAAATCTCGGCACTGGTGTGCTAGTGGAATATCCCGAGTTACTGATTGCATTTCTTGATGCAGTGGTAGACTGTGTTAAGTGACAACAGTTTTCTGAAGTACTTCTATATTTACAAACTAAAATGAAGCTGATCAGCGATAACACTGGAAATACTTTCTTTCTACTTTAACTCAGTTTAATAAATATTCAAGAGAATGAACAAATCACAGATTCTTCTTTTTACTGCATTTTACAAAATGTCACAAAACTTTACAAAACTTCTGGAAATCAGGTTTGTAAGTTCAAAATTTAAAAAAGATTGCTACTACTACTCACAAACTGCAGGATGTGTTACTTATATTAATTTATATCTAAAATATATCAAAAAAGAAAATTTTTATTTTGGTCCTTTGTTCCGACCATGGCTAAATAATATATGATTTAAATGAGAGAAAATGATTAAAACAATTTGAAGTCATTGAATTTTGTTCAGATTAATGTGACCCATTTTCAATAACTAAAAAATCAATCATGAAACTTTTGTGTTTTACTAAAATTCTTTAAAAATCACTACAGATGTTTTTAAAGGTCATTTTGATCTCTGATTAAGTTTTATTTGTCTATTTGGCGACCCCTAACAGAGCAGCCAAAATGAATCATCATATTTTGATTGTCATAGCTCAGATAAAGGTAAGCAATAAAGAATATTTTACAGTTGTATTGATGTTTGTACACATAGCCTGACTCACTGTGACAGAAAGTTCAGTAGTAAAAACAATACAGGGGCTAAAAAGCTGTTTCATCATTTTGAGCTACCCAGAGAAATTTGCTGCGGCTGGTGTCCACATCAGTTCTGACTGGAGGCACATACTTCTTCAACTGGCTCAGATCCTGACTGCACAAAAGACAAACACAAAATACTTTAGAATAATACGATTTTAATGAATTCAAGTCATGCCGATAACAGTCTAAAACTCATGTTTACCTTGATACAGACTTGGAAAGGAAAAAACCCAGAGCTTCAGTATGGACTGAGGAAAGACGTCGACTTACTTCCTATAAAATCCACACATGCACACAGTTTAAAATGTATCTCATATATACAACGTAAATGTACATTTCCAGGGAGGAAAGTGTATCAAAGGTAAAGCACAGGTTAGTTAGCAAACACACAGGGTAGTGGATGCAGGAAGCCCTTTGCATGCAGAAATAAACTGGAAGTAAAAGTCATTCAAATCCAATCTCAGTTTCTATTCTTTTTAAAGTCAGACATATAAACCGATCAACCATAACATTAAAACCACCTCCTTGTTTCTACACTCACTGCCCATTTTATCAGCTCCACTTACCATATAGAAGTACTTTGTAGTTCTACAATTACTGACTGTAGTCCATCTCTTTCTCTGCATACTTTTTAACCTGCTTTCATGCTGTTCTTCAATGGTCAGGACCACCACAGACCAGGTATTATTTAGGAAGTGGATCATTCTCAGCACTGCAGTAACACCGACATGATGTTGGTGTGTTAGTGTGTGTTGTGCTGGTATGAGTGGATCAGACACAGCAGCACTGCTGGAGTTTTTAAACACCGTGTCCACTCACTGTCCACTCTATTAGACACTCCTACCTAGTTGGTCCACCTTGTAGATGTAAAGTCAGAGACGATCGCTCATCTATTGCTGCTGTTTGAGTTGGTCATCTTCTAGACCTTCATCAGTGGTCACAGGACGCTGCCTACGGGGCGCTGTTGGCTGGATATTTTTGGTTGGTGGACTTTTCTCAGTCCAGCAGTGACAGTGAGGTGTTTAAAAAGTCTTATCCACAGCCGCTCAGGTGGCGCAGCGGTAAAGTACGCTAGCGCACCAGAGTTGGGTTTCTGGATGCATCGTATCGAAACTCAGCTCTACCTTTCAGACTGGGCTGGGTGGCAGTATGAACAACGTTTGGCTGTTGTTCAGGGTTAGGGGTAGAGTCGGAGCATAGGTCCTCATAACTGGTACAACTGCGGCCCCCGATGGTTGACTGACGGCGTCTGCACAGGGCTGAGGAATAACATTGAGGGGGGTGTGACCCTCCGTGTCTCTCGGTGTATGAACTCGGCTCGTGCAGGTGAAAAATGCAGGCTGTACTGATTGCGTGCCGGAGGGGGCGCAAGTCAGTTGAGTGGCGTCCTCAGTCAGCGGCAAAGGGTCGAATCAATATAGAGGACACAATCAGGGTAATTGGACACGATTAGAATGGGGATAAAAGTTGGGGGGAAAAAAGTGGGAAAAAATAGATAATTATAAAAAAAAAAATAATAATAAAATAAATAAATAAATAAATAAAGTCTTATCCACTCATATCAGCATAACACACACTAACACACCACCACCATGTCAGTGTCACTGCAGTACTGAGAATGATCCACCACCTAAATAACACCTGCTCTGTAGTGGTCCTGGGAGAGTCCTGACCATTGAAGAACAGCATAAAAGGGGGCTAACAAAACATGCAGAGAAACAGATGGACTACAGTCAGTAGTTGTGGAACTACAAAAAGCTTCTATATGGTAAGTAGAGCTGATAAAATGGACAGTGAGAATGTAGAAACACAGAGGTGGTAATGTTACGACTGATCGGTGTGTATATATATATAATGTGGCAATATGATCCACGTGTAAATGGTAGATAAATTACAATTAAAACAAAAAAAAACATTAGGATCTATCATCTTTGCAACCATTTATTTACCAAAAATCTATTTGGTAAATCCATGTTATGCGCAAGGTTTGCCACTGGGTGGGGTTAGTGTGCCGTTCTTGTTTATCCGGCACTGGCAGATTGAGAAGGTTCCCTAAATTTCCTTTTTAGAGAAGTTGGTTTTCGTATTGTGGCAGTCAGTTCTCAGTTCTGTTCTGTTACGGGCTGCAGACTTTATTGTCTGATCAACTTCATCTCATTTGTTAATACACATCCATTCCTGCTGATAACAGTCTGGAAGGTTCTTTTTGTCTTTGATCCAGCATCCATTTCCTCTAGAAAAATATGAATGACCACAATACACGATTCCACTGTGTGATGGTCCATCCCAGATGCCTCTGAGTCCAAAGAACTTAACGCTGCTTCTGGACATATTTAACATAAGGCTTCTTTTTTGCACACTACAGTTGTTAGTAGCATTTGTGCATGTAACTCTGTATTGTAGTGCTTGACAAAGGTTTGCCACAGTAATCCCTTGTCCATGTGGTTATATCAGCTAATAATGAAAAGACATTACTTGATGCAGTGCCAGCTGTGGGATCAGAGATCATGGGTTTTCAGCTTAGCCTTACGCCTCCTCTGTCCTTGTATGCAGATTCTTTTTTTTCTCTATTTTAGTTATGCATTTTCTCCCAATTTAGTGTAGTCAATTTTTCTTCCGCTGCTGGGGGATCCCTGATTGCAGTCGAGGTGGGTATATTGCTGCTCACACCTCCTCCGACCAACGCGCAGCCCTTAGAGGAACCCTTTTTCACCTTATGCACTCTGCACAGGCGCTTCTCTACCTGCTAATCAGGGTCCTTATACAGCATTTGAAGACCCCACCCACATAGTCCGGTCATCCCGCCCTAGCAGAAATGTGTCTGCCAATTATGCCCGCTAGATGATAACAAGTTTCGAACCGAGGAGTTCAGAATCTCTGCGCTGGTGTACTAGCGGAATATCCTGCTGCGCCACCTGGCCGCCAGATTCCTTTAATTGTTTAATTATATTGTACGCTGTAGATGGAGAAATATGCAAATCCCCTCCAGTCTTTCTCTGCAAAGCTCTGTGAATGGCCGTCATTTTAAGACATGAGAAGATAAACAGCAAAAGAATAAAGTTGGTTTATGAAACTGTGTTTTGTTAATATGAGGACATATTAAATCATGTTAAAGAGTTACGAAGCCACGACAAGTATTTCCAGGATTAGGAAACGTAGAATTGCTATCTGAAATGTTCTCCTGATTTCACTCTTAGGAAAGAGCAAAAATCAGTCAATGATGTCTCCATCATGTTTGCATTTGACTGTGTTGCAAAATTTTTGAAAAGGTAAGTGTCAAACGGGGCTTGAACTTTAAGCGCAGAGACAAGGGCTAAAAAATGAGTATTAGTCGACTGCGACACTCGAGGTAGCGCAGTGGTAGCTGGAATGCAGTGAATGCAGCTTAACTTTGATGAATCTGGACAGCAGTAAAAGATATTTATTGGTTACATTTATTGGTTACTTTGGTTACATTTATAACAGGACATGTAATTACTGGTTACACAAGATTCATCAGTTCAGATCTTCCATGCCAAACACAGTCATGGACAATTTTATATCTCCAATTCACCTCACTTGCATGTCTTTGTACTGTGGGACGAATCCAGAGCTCCCAGAGGAAACCCATGCAGACACTGCTCCACCTGGGAATCGAACCAAAGGACCTTCTTGCTGTGAGGCGACAGTGCTACCCACCAAGCAACCGTGACACCCCAGTAAAATATAATAAACAGAAGCAAACCATTGTTCTTTGTGCATATTACGCTTTAAAACTGCCTATGTGGACAATCACTGAACTGAGACTACACAGAAGGTCCTGGGTTCGATCCCCAGGTGGGGCGGTCTGGGTCCTTTCTGTGTGGAGTTTGCATGTTCTCCCTGTGTCAGCGTGGGTTTCCTCCGGGTGCTCCGGTTTCCTTCCACAGTCCAAAGACGTGCAAGTGTGGTGAATTGGAGACACCAAATTGTCCATGAGTGTGTTCGATATAACCTTGTGTGAACTGATAAATCTTGTGTAATGAGTAACTACCGTTCCTGTCATGAATGAAACCAAAGTGTAAAACATGACGTTAAAATCCTAATAAACAAACAAACAAACCAACTGAGATTACACTAAACAAATAACATGAATCACAGTTAAAACTGGAATTAAAAATAAAATCTGAACTGAGTGTCTTGCAGTGTGAATACAGCGAGTGTGCAGAGATGTTCACAAGTCACAAAATACGAGTCTGAGTCGAGTCACGAGTCTTTAGGCTAGAGTCCGAGTCGAGTCACGAGTCAATATAATATACACAAAACATATATTTGAAAAGTAGCGTAGAAATAAACAAATAATATGTAAGTTCAGATAAAAACAACAACAGATTAGCAACTGTATTTTGCGTTTTACTTTGTGCCTTTACTTTCCTAGGTACCAAAAGCTTAAAAGCTTAAACTGACGTTTTGTTTTCATTGCAAATCACAGCACAGCGGCCAAAATCCCAAACACAGCAAAAAAAATCCATAATACTGCTTACCTTAGCTTACGTTGTTCCAGATGCTATTACATTTATAACCGTGTGTCCCATTAGGAATAGAATCCGTTATTTTGTAAATGTGCTTACAATTAAAAACCTCCAAACTTTTCCCGTTTGTGAAGTAAAACACGAAACTCGTTAGAAAGGCGATCAAGCGTTTCATTGACACATCATCTGTGTGACGCTGCAAACTAAATACATGCAAATAACAGCATTTCTTACTAACAATTAAAATCAGAAGGTCTGATTGGTTCAGAAAGCGGTTCTTACAATCATTAGTGCCAATTCTGTAGGAGCGTTCCATTCACATTATCTGTTATTTTAAGTAGGGAGCAACGTTTCATCACTAGACCGGAAGCTGGCTGTAACATTTAGCCATTGCGTGTGTTGCGGTTTAAAATGTTGCTGACTTTTGTAGTCCACAAGTCATTTTTTGCGAGTCACGAGTCGAGTCCGAGTCATTTGAAAGGAGTCCGAGTCGAGTCCGAAGTCGCTGTGTGTCGCAGACTCGAGTCCCCATCTCTGCCAGTGTGTGTGTGTGTGCATGTGTGAAAGAAAAATTGATTGTTAATAGAGGCTTAACATATACAGGTTCATCATGCAAAGAGAGCTGGGAAAGATTAAACTAAACCCAGACCACCTGGGATTAGTAATGAATCTTGAAAGCATGGAAAGATACCAAGTAAGAGCGAGTGAGATAGAAACCCAAGCCCATGCCAGAAGCTCTTAGGAAGGTTTTGAAGGCACCGAGACTGGCATTCTGACATTCATGTGAAAGTTCATCGAACTTTCTGCCCTACTCACTCTCTGAGGCCTTCTCCACTTTGGTTGGCTCCTCCTCCAGTTTCTCCATAGAGATCTTTATACTGGGAATATTGTCAATGGCTGGATAGTCTGACTGTAAAATGCAAGGAGCAGGACACATTTAAAAATCAAAACTAACTTGGGCGTCTGCTTCAGCGTGATCTATTTTATACTTTGACTAACGCCTATGTACATTTGAAACAGCCTGTATGCATCCTTTAAATAATCAAATACAATCAGATAAATAGTCTGTTTACATAATTGGTATCGCTGTCGATGCTCCCCTTCTTCTTCTTCTTTTTCTTTTCGTCTTCTTTCTTCTTTTTGTCTTTCTCAGGCATGATGTCATCCAGGTAGCCAAGGTCATGCTGCGAGAAAACGTAGTCCATCGCCTTCCTCACAGCCACCAGGGCCAAGATCTACACAGAGAAGGAGAGAAACCAGAAGACAGAAGTTGAAAAACACTAGTTGATTGTAGTACAATTAATTTCAAAAGTGTGTGTGTGTGTGTGAGTGGGGTGGACTTACCATTACTGGAAAGATAATGGCTGCTACTGTAGACTTCAGGATCCACAGAAGAGCAAGACACAGAACCTACGCAGACAAACACACTCATATTCAGCATTTACATTTACATACATCACCGCTTCACACAAAGTATTCACAAAGAGCCATAAAGAACCATTTAATCAATAATACAGCAGCCTTATAATCTATAGGACTTTTACACCGATCAGCCATAACATTAAAACCACCTCCTTGTTTCTACACTCACTGTCCATTTTATCAGCTCCACTTACCACATAGAAGCACTTTGTAGTTCTACAATTACTGACTGTAGTCCATCTGTTTCTCTGCATGCTTTGTTAGCCCCCTTTCATACTGTTCTTCAATGGTCAGGACTCTCCCAGGACCACTAGAGAGCAGGTATTATTTAGGTGGTGGATCATTCTCAGCACTGCAGTGACACTGACATGGTGGTGGTGTGTTAATGTGTGTTGTGCTGGTTTGAGTGGATAAGACACAGTAATGCTGATGGAGTTTTTAAACACCTCACTGTCACTGCTGGACTGAGAATAGTCCACCAACCAAATATATCCAGCCAACAGCACCCTGTGGGCAGCGTCCTGTGACCACTGATGAAGGTCTTGAAGATGACCAACTCAAACAGCAGCAATAGATGAGTGATCGTCTCTGACTTTACATCTACAAGGTGGACCAACTAGGTAGGAGTGTCTAATAGAGTGGACAGTGAGTGGACATGGTATTTAAAAACTCCAGCAGCATTGCTGTGTCTGATCCACTCATACCAGCACCACACACACTAACACACCACCACCATGTCAGTGTCACTGCAGTGCTGAGAATGATCCATCACCTAAATAATACCTGCTCTGTTCTCTCCATTGAAGAACAGGGTGAAAGCAGGCTAAAAAGTATGTAGCGAAACAGATGGACTACAGTCAGTAATTGTAGAACTACAAAGTGCTCCTATATGGTAAGTGGAGCTGATAAAATGGACAGTGAGTGTAGAAACAAGGAGGTGGTTTTAATGTTATGGCTGATCGGTGTATGTTAGTATAACAGAATGACAAATGGTCCTTCCAGAAATTTCTTTACCACTACAGTTATAATCAGTTATAATCAGCTAACTAAAAGCCTGTTTATTTTAATATTTCACTTAAATGTTAATTCACTACTATTATCTGATTAATTTATGATGTGCCAAACATCGTGGCGCTCAGGTAGTGCAGTGATAATTTACACTAGCCCACTGATGTTGGGATCCAGGGTTCGAATCCCCTACGTTGCTATCAACCAGTAAGATGTCTGAATACAGACTTGATTGGCTATGTCTAAGGTGGGAGAGGGGTGGTGAAGTTCCCGTGGTGAAAGCCCAGTGATTCTGGGGAAGCCGGAACCACAGCGAACCTGACCAGCGGTGGTAAAACATAACAATTAATTATTAGTTTGGAAGCCCAGTATACACAGACCTGGACAAATGTGAACAGATGAACTCGGCGCAGGGGAACGTGACGCAGGTAGATTAAATCTGGCTGGTGCTTCGCTGGCATCAATAACAGCTTCAAGCGATCCATGAACTGCACATGGACACAATAACAAATACACACATGAAAACAGAAAATTTCTTTAGCAGTTTGAGAGATGAAATGCAAAAAAACTGAGAAATGGCTTTACTCACCTGCACTCCATTTAGAGATGCCACTCCCATATAGAGGAAGACACCATAGAGCACAGGCATGGGAATAAACTACAAGGAAAACAACATTACAGACACACATCACAGATTAATTTTTACTGTGTTAAATAAGTGTTTAATAAATAAGTTCCTTGGAAAAAAGACTCACAATGCTGCTACTCATCTGACAGATCTTACTTCATAGAGTTAAATTACTCAATGTTATTAATACACTATTAGATGTGTTTACTGATGTGTTGAGTAGGCCAGTCATCAGCTCTCACTTAAATGTAAATTAATGTCTGACTCCTGCCAGTTGAATTAATTGAATTGCTTTAGACTAGATTGCATGAATCCTACCTTCAGAATAGGAGCCATAACGACAGACAGGCCAGTTAGAAGAAAGACAGCAATTCCAGTTACTCTTTGCTCCCTAAAGCAAGAATTAACATCTCTGTTAGATTTAAACAACATGCAAAAACATTTCTGTGGATACATAAACTTCATTAAGCAAACATGCAAAATTTGACTATAAACTTGCTGGACATAACATTTCAAAACCATTTGCATTTACACTGAGAGTCAAAAAGGTGATCCGTGAAACTGGTAGCTACAAAAGACGAAAGCAAAGTGGCCGATCGAAAAGCACGGACACCTTTGACAGCACAGTGCGAGTTCAAGAACTGGAGCCTAGCCAAGAGGACAAATAGTCAAATTTCTAGGAAAACTAGACTTATCCAATCATCAGTTTGAATTGTTAATCCTGTTCTGGTGCTGCAACACTGAATACATTTTGAAAATCGATCAACATTTTCTGATTTTGACCTTTTCTGGAAAAGTGTCTATGGAAATCGGAGCCTATTCAGTCAAAATAGCATTTGTAAGGTTCGGTTTATTTTATCCAAATTCTGTTTAATGGAGTTGTCAGAGCTTTGTTCTGACTTGACTTGACTATTACCAAGTTGTCACCAGTTGGCAATGGTTAACACTAAAAACCAGGGGTGTACAAATTGTTTGTGCTATATAGTCTTTATAAAAGTATAGATTTACAATTTGTAACTGCACCCTGTTGTGTTTACTAGATGTACCACCGCTTTATACTTGTCAGGGTCACAGTGGCTCCGATTCATTGTACAAGGGGCAGAAAACAACCCGGCAGGTTAACACTTTTTTAGTAGCTGGTGACTACATGTCTTTGGACTTGAAACCAGATGTGGACACAGCAAGAACATGCAGACTCGGTCAGGGAATGAAACTTAGGCCCTTTTTTGCCGTGAGGCAACACCTTGCAAAACTGTGTTACTTAGGTATACAACCAGAATCTTTTTTAAGCAAAAAATACAATTTAAGCAACAAAATATATTTTTTAAAGATTTTATGTTTTATGCATTAAAAAAAAAGCAACATTCATGTAATATACTGTGCAGTGTTAAACCTGGTCTGTAAAATGTTAGTGACTTACACTAACCAAATATGAAATTCCTGTCACGTTTAGATTTAAAAAAAAAAAACATGGCGCACGTATTAATGTATTCCAATACAAGAATTTCGAAAAAAAAAATGACATCACTTTTCTACATAGTCACCGTCTGATGCATTTTTCCCAGCGTCGTACCAACTCTTTAATGTCATCAACAAAAAATGTTTTTGGTTGTGCGCGTAGCCACTTATGCACCACTGCTTTCACATCATCATCACATGAAAATCTTCTTCCCCTTAAAGTTTCTTAAATTCAGACTATAAGCTCTCTCAGTCTCTCAGACATGACCAATTACTACTCCTCCCTCCCTCACCATTTCCAACAAAAATATAAAAGTGCGGAAACTTTTTGAAGATCCCTCGTACATATTATTTTTCTTCCTCTGTACCTGACTCCAAGAAATTTGGGCTGCTCGCCGGGTGCTGACGTCTCCGTTTCCATTTTAAGGGAATCGATGTGGGCGATGGAGATGACGGTGGCTGCTACGTACCACGGCAGGCCCATGAAAGAGCAGACGATCATCAGAACGGCCACCCAAAAAAGATCCAGGTGGTAGCCAGCACCTTTCTGTTCTCCACACACAGACACACACAATCACACAAAGAGATAAGAAAATGGGTTATGCCATGTAGTAACACATCCCTATTTGCAACACGTGACTGGCAAACTTGACACATTAGCGACTGCTCCCCTATATAGGTGTCACCTCAGTGAATCATTTTGGTCTGCCTACTTGATTTGGCACATATTTTACACTGGATGCTCTTTCTAAAGCAACCCACCTTAATCTATCCACGCTTGGGACTGGCACTGAGAGCGCACTGACAAGAGAATTATCTGATGGCTGGGCTGTCTGGCCATGTCTGTGCAGACACCCTACCAGCTAATAGCACTGCTGATATTTGAAGCCCAGATATCAACTGTAGTGGGCAAGCGTGTTTACCGATGTGCCACCAGAGATGAAGTGAATAATATTGACTAATTCATTACACTGGCACCTGTCAAGTGGTGAGTGTTGGAAGCAGCAGGGTTAATTTGTTGGCTCTCAGTGACTTTTACAAGGGCCTAACTGTGATTGCTAGATGTCTGGGTCAGAATGGCAGGTCTTGATGAGTGTTCCTAGCATGCTTAGTACTAACCTAAATAGATCCAAAAAGTACGACTGGTGAATCAGCCTGGCCTTATGGTCATGCCCAAGGCTTAATGAGATGCCAGAACACACAGTGCAGTAGTATTGCACAGCTACACACAGGTCAGAGTGTCCATGTCGACCACTGTCCACAGTCGAAAGACCCTATAATGGGCATTATTACTGGACCATGGAGCAATGGAAAAAAATGGCTTGGTTTGATGTATTGCGTTTCAATGTGCATTGCGTACCTGGTGAAATAATGGCACCAGGGAGCTCTAATGCAGGTTTTTTTTTCCTTTTTTAAGTGACCCAGGTAACACAAATGATGCATCGTATACTCTCTCAGCTCTGCTTCTGTACAATCTGGTCCCATTGAGGTTTACAAGACGTAACGTAAAGCCTTCACAAGAGGGCGTTTGTGCACAAGTTCCTTTCCTGTACGTACTTTCTCTGCGACCCCAGGTTCTATAGGAAAAAGGCAAGCCAGCAGGGTGATGCTCTGGACAACGTTCTGCTCAGAAACGTGAGGTCCTGATATTCATGAGGTTGTTAATTTGACACCAACCACCCACCAAATGTCCCTTTTCAGCACGGTCATCCACCCTGCAAACAACTGTTTGAGGTCTTTAAATTCCCTAGATTTCAGTCTGATCAAGCATCTGTGGGATGTGTTGGACAAACAAGTTTGCTCCATGGAGGCACCAACTTGCACCTTCCAGGACTTAAAGGACCTGCTGTTAACATCCTGGTGCCAAATACCACAGGACCATTAGAGGTCTTATGGAGTCCAGGTGATTTTATGGAGGTCTTATGGTGGTTTTACTGTTATGGTTGATCGTTGTACTGTATATTTCCCGTAATTAGTTCAAACATTACAATAATTTATATTCAATAAATTATAACTGTCATTTTTAAAATGACATCAGTCCAGCTTTCATCTAGGACATCCAATAGTAGTGTCTGAAATAATCTGAATACAAACATTTAAAGCTCTGATCTTCATAGAAAAGGTCAAGGCTGAGAGGGATTGTTCTAACAAGGCAAAATGTTTAAAGTGAAGCTAAAACCTCTTCATAAGCTTTTTTGGTGATTTGTTGATGGTGGTTTAGGAATTACTTTGTCCTTTATCAAGTCAAATATTTGTTGGCAAATGTTCTCTCTGATCTGTCAAATAATCACGTGCACTCTTACAATAGCAAACGTTCCACTTCTTGATAATGATCTGAACGGTACTCCAGCCTGGTGTGTGATCTGGATTGAGATTGGTTATAAAGTGCAAATACAGTTGGGAAAAAAATTAAACTTAATTTATGGTGGTTATATACACGATCAGCCATAACATTAAAACCACCTCCTTGTTTCTACACACACTGTCCTTTTTATCAGCTCCACTTACCATATAGGAGCACTTTGTAGTTCTACAATTACTGACTGTAGTCCATCTGTTTCTCTGCATGCTTTGTTAGCCCCCTTTCATGCTGTTCTTCAATGGTCAGGAACCCCACAGGACCACCACAGAGCAGGTATTATTTAGGTGGTGGATCATTCTCAGCACTGCAGTGACACTGACATGGTGGTGGTGTGTTAGTGTGTGTTGTGCTGGTTTGAGTGGATAAGACACAGCAGCGCTGCTGGAGTTTTTAAACACCTCACTGTCACTGCTGGACTGAGAATAGTCCACCAATCAAAAATATCCAGCCAACAGCACCCTGTGGGCAGCGTCCTGTGACCACTGATGAAAGTCTAGAAGATGACCAACTCAAACAGCAGCAATAGATGAGCGATCGTCTCTGACTTTACATCTACAAGGTAGACCAACTAGGTAGGAGTGTCTAATAGAGTGGACAGTGAGTAGACACAGTATTTAAAAACTCCAGCAGCACTGCTGTGTCTGATCCACTCATACCAGCACAACACACACTAACACTCCATCATCATGTCATTGTCACTGCAGTGCTGAGAATGATCCACCTCCTAAATAATACCTGCTCTGTAGTGGTCATGTGGGGGTCCTGACCATTGAAAAACAGGGTAAAAGCAGGTTAAAAAGGTATGTAGAAAAACATGGACTACAGTCAGTAATTGTAGAACTACAAAGTGCTTCTATATGGTAAGTGGAGCTGATAAAATGGACAGTGAGTGTAGAAACAAGGAGGTGGTTTTAATTTTATGGCTGATCAGTATACTTGTCCACCCCATTATTTCTCAAGTCAAATATGTGTTGCCAGATGTTATCTCTGAATTGTCCACTTACAATGGCAGACTTGCATGTTTAGCAAAACATTCTGAAGTAATCAGACAAAACAATGTAAGGCCTTGATACTTGTTTAAATTCCTGGAGGGACTGAGTCACACTGATAATGCTATCAACATGTAGTTTTTATTTAGGTAGACCAAGGCTAATTCTTAGTCTCCAGGCAACTCTAGTTTATTACACTAGTCTCATACACTAAGTTATAAAATACATAAATAATTATACCCTGAGCACTATATTGCTTACACCTATCTGGTATTTAACATTTACCACTTCCAAACAGATAAACTTTGTGGATATACAGTTACTGAGTGTAGCCCATCTGTTTCTCTGTATTCTTTGTCACCCCCTGTATACTATTTATCAAGTGAAAGGGACACCCAAGGAATACACCCTGGAAAGGGCAACAATCCATCAAAGGCACCACAACTGCCCATTTACTTACACCTCATGTTAAACCTCATGTTCTGTTTGCGATCCCTGAGACATCAGAGCCTCTTTAACAGCTCTAAAAATATCCTGAGCCTTTTTTAATCAGCTTGATGCTTCTTTGATACTCCTAATTTTATGGAAACTGCAAATAAGCAATATTTTTATATTGATAAGTGTTCAAAACACTCCCCTAATTTATGTGGGGTCTTAGAGATGCCAACTAAAAAACACGATTAAAGGAATTGATTAAAGGATTTTCATGTTTTTAGTTTGTGTCTGGTTTTGAGGGTACAGCTGACTCTCCTTATCTTACCCACACAACACTGGGGACTCTGGTACCCCAAAGAACAAGGTAGTATAATCAACATCAACAAAACACAAGCCTTAAAATAGTACATCCACATTCTGTATGTTTTAGGGAGACAAAGCTGAAATCCTTTACCTGCTGCACCCCCAAATACGAATAGCCAACTGATTAATTTAAACGAAACTTATTAGCAATAAGTAATCTCTCTCTCGTTCCCTCTGCCACACACAGCCACATGTGCACACACCTTGAGCTTGTGCTCCTTCCTGTTGACGATGACAGCAGTGATCTGCTGGTCCATGAAGATGAGGATGGTGACGAGGAGTGCAGGTACAGAAGAGACCAGGTACACCCACCAGGGATTACCTCCAAATGGGGGCACGAACCAGCCGCGGTTTGGACTAGTAGGCTGGACACACAGACACATTTCATTAAACACTGAATTAAAAACATTTCTGGGTATTATTACTGTGTGAGAGAGAAAGTCTGTGATGTACTGTAGCAAGACTACAATATTGAATACTGAATTATTTTTTACAAACACTGCTGACTGGCATGTTCATTAATACCTGAAGTTCAGGGTTTATATGTATGTACAGTGTATCACAAAAGTGAGTACACCCCTCACATTTCTGCAAATATTTCATTATATCTTTTCATGGGACAACACTATAGAACTAAAACTTGGATATAACTTACAGTAGTCAGTGTACAACTTGTATAGCAGTGTAGATTTACTGTCTTCTGAAAATAACTCGACACACAGCCATTAATGTCTAAATGGCTGGCAACATAAGTGAGTACACCCCACAGTGAACATGTCCAAATTGTGCCCAAAGTGTCAATATTTTGTGTGACCACCATGATTATCCAGCACTGCCTTAACCCTCCTGGGCATGGAATTCACCAGAGCTGCACAGGTTGCTACTGGAATCCTCTTCCACGCCTCCATGATGACATCATGGAGCTGTTGGATGTTAGACACCTTGAACTCCTCCACCTTCCACTTGAGGATGCGCCACAGGTGCTCAATTGGGTTTAGTCCATCACCTTTACCTTCAGCTTCCTCAGCAAGGCAGTTGTCATCTTGGAGGTTGTGTTTGGGGTCGTTATCCTGTTGGAAAACTGCCATGAGGCCCAGTTTTCGAAGGGAGGGGATCATGCTCTGTTTCAGAATGTCACAGTACATGTTGGAATTCATGTTTCCCTCAATGAACTGCAGCTCCCCAGTGCCAGCAACACTCATGCAGCCCAAGACCATGATGCTACCACCACCATGCTTGACTGTAGGCAAGATACAGTTGTCTTGGTACTTCTCACCAGGGCGCCGCCACACATGCTGGACACCATCTGAGCCAAACAAGTTTATCTTGGTCTCGTCAGACCACAGGGCATTCCAGTAATCCATGTTCTTGGACTGCTTGTCTTCAGCAAACTGTTTGCGGGCTTTCTTGTGCGTCAGCTTCCTTCTGGGATGACGACCATGCAGACCGAGTTGATGCAGTGTGCGGCGTATGGTCTGAGCACTGACAGGCTGACCTCCCACGTCTTCAACCTCTGCAGCAATGCTGGCAGCACTCATGTGTCTATTTTTTAAAGCCAACCTCTGGATATGACGCCGAACACGTGGACTCAACTTCTTTGGTGGACCCTGGCGAAGCCTGTTCCGAGTGGAACCTGTCCTGGAAAACCGCTGTATGACCTTGGCCACCATGCTGTAGCTCAGTTTCAGGGTGTTAGCAATCTTCTTATAGCCCAGGCCATCTTTGTGGAGAGCAACAATTCTATTTCTCACATCCTCAGAGAGTTCTTTGCCATGAGGTGCCATGTTGAATATCCAGTGGCCAGTATGAGAGAATTGTACCCAAAACACCAAATTTAACAGCCCTGCTCCCAATTTACACCTGGGACCTTGACACATGACACCAGGGAGGGACAACGACACATTTGGGCACAATTTGGACATGTTCACTGTGGGGTGTACTCACTTATGTTGCCAGCTATTTAGACATTAATGGCTGTGTGTTGAGTTATTTTCAGAAAACAGTAAATCTACACTGCTATACAAGCTGTACACTGACTACTCTAAGTTATATCCAAGTTTCATGTCTGTAGTGTTGTCCCATGAAAAGATATAAGGAAATATTTGCAGAAATGTGAGGGGTGTACTCACTTTTGTGATACACTGTATGAACTACAGTGCATTTATTAACACCATCAATCTGTACAAAATAATAAATAATGTAATGCTGCAGAGACAAATTTAAGTGTCTAATAAACTATAATATATGAATTCATTCTTATTGTTATTATTGTAGTTGTTGTTGCTATAATAATAATAGTGATAATAATAGTAATATATTGCCATACAGACCAGCTTTGTGTAAAACTTGTTATCACTTGAACAGACGGACAAATCTCAGCCATTTAGACTATGTTAGGCCGCATTCACATGAGAAGCAGCAAAACCGCTTTTGCGCCGGTTGTGCTGTTGTTTCCTATTGAGTGTGACCGCTGACCTTTTCAAAGCACCTCCAATAAGACGAACTGTTTGATGTGACGTGGTAAAAGCGACTCAGGCAGTACGTACAACGCTTAATGCGAACAAAGCTTAACGTGGCTTATTGTATTAAAACAACGATCAAGGAATTCAATTGATGGAGAGAACTTAGTTATGACCATTAATAATTAAGAGAGGCTTAGTGTTTCTATGTCGTTTATTTAATACATTAAGGTTTTTTAATGATAAGCATTTTAGATTGTCTCAGAAAAGCTGATTCTCACAATGTGTCAGCACCCCGAGCTATAACACAAGTTTAAAAGTGAAACAGGAGGAAAATACAGCTAAACACATGCTTTTAGAGTGGATTTGATGGTTATTCCACAATAATGCATATTCGTCTCACATTCGCAATTTGATGACATTTTACCACACCACTCAAGCCAAGCGCAGAGCAAAGCGGCGGTTTGCGTTGAGGCTCATGGTGAGCGAAGCACAAAATGCTTCTCATGTGAATGGCCATTGGTTTCTTTGCTGATCACTATTCTCTTGGCTTAATCATCCAGTTTGGAGGGACAACCCAATCCCTGCAAGGTGTTGGTGCTTCTTGATAATGCTCTGAATGATACTCAGAGGGATACTTCAAACCGCTGAAATTATTTTGTATCCTTCTCCTAACTTGTACCTTTCATCACTTCATCACAGAGCCTGTTTGAAAGCACCTTTCTAGCCATGGTGTTACTCTGCAATACTAGTAGTGGAATCCTCAAGGAACAGCTGTTTTAATTCAGAATCGACCAAAACCACTAAAACTGATGTCAGGTGTGGACCAATTAGCCTGGAGGATGATTTGTATTGTGATTATTTATAATGTGCAAATACAGCTCGAAAAAATAGACCTAATTCATTTTCATTTTCAAAAGGCAAGTGTCTACCCACAAAAGTGGTTTGTGCTGCAGTTTATCAGCGCATATATCATTCTTGATGCAAAGCTCCGGCCAATCAGCTCTTAACTGTTTGACTTAAGTCTTGCATTGCAAGTCTTTAGTTATATAAGCGGTGCAAACAGGGTTAACTCAAGAGGATGTGGTAGAAAGTAGAAGTCGTAATTGCATTAGTTATGAGAGAGTCCGTATCCGGTTTAATATCCCACCCCTATCTGAACAACAGGCCAACCGTTCATGTGGCTGCCGGCAGGCAGAGCTGAGACTCGATACGATGTATTCGAGATCCCAGCTCTGGTGTTCCAGCGTGTGTTTTTACCGCTGCGCCACCTGAGCGGCCTGAAAAAAGATTATTTTAAACACTTCTGATCTTGACATCTTATAACACAACATTTTAGCAAACTAAACATATCAAACACATCTCCTCTTACTTTTCTATCTGTCTGTTTGTCTCAATAAAAATAGGCATAACACATTTACATAATTACACACACACACTCACCTTAAATTCACTTGGCACTATTAGTTTTGGTGTATCCACTCCAACAAGTGCATCTATCCCACAGAAGATCAGGATGGCCAAAATGATGGCAAAGTCACTGATCAGCTTACGCACCTGACAAATCAATGAGTTAATATATTAGTTAATTACACAATTAATAAATACCTTAATCAAAAACTATAGCACATTAAATACACCGATCAGCCATAACATTAAAACCACCTCCTTGTTTCTACACACACTGTCCATTTTATCAGCTCCACTTACCATATAGAAGCACTTTGTAGTTCTACAATTACTGACGGTAGTTTTATCTATTTCTTTACATACCTTTTTAGCCTGCTTTCACCCTGTTCTTCAATGGTCAGGACCCCCACAGGACCACCACAGAGCAGGTAATGTTTAGATGGTGAATCATTCTCAGCCCTGCAGTGACACTGACATGGTGGTGGTGTGTTAGTGTGTGTTGTGCTGGTATGAGTGGATCAGACACAGCAGTGCTGCTGGAGTTTTTAAATACTGTATTCAATGTCCACTCTATTAGACACTCCTACCTAGTTGGTCCACCTTGTAGGTGTAAAGTCAGAGACGATCGCTAATCTATTGCTGCTGTTTGAGTTGGTCATCTTCTAGACCTTCATCAGTGGTTACAGGACGCTGCCCATGGGGCGCTGTTGGCTGGATATTTTTGGTGGGTGGACTATTCTCAGTCCAGCAGTGACAGTGAGGTGTTTAAAAACTCCATCAACATTGCTGTGTCTGATCCACTCATACCAGCACAACACACATTAACACACCACCACCATGTCAGTGTCACTGCAGTGCTGAGAATGATCCACCACCCAAATAATACCTGCTCTGTAGTGGTCCTGGGAGAGTCCTGACCATTGAAGAACAGCATGAAAGGGGGCTAACAAAGTATGCAGAGAAACAGATGGACTACAGTTAGTAATTGTAGAACTACAAAGTGCTTCTATATGGTAAGTGAAGCCGATAAAAAGGACAGTGTGTGTAGAAACAAGGAGGTGGTTTTAATGTTATGGCTGATCGGTGTATTAGTTAATTACACAATCAATAAATACATTAATCAAAAACTATAGCACATTAGATATGAACTGGACATTGAAAAAAAAACAAAGTGATGTAAGTGCATGCTTTACAACATGAATTTAATAGTTAATTTAGATAACTTTCCCCAGTTTAGTTTTGCTTTTGCTAAGTTCACAGTACACGACTATCAAAGTGGTCAGATCGCTGTACAGTTTACACTACACAACTTGATCTCCTGTAATCTGGAGTCTTTTAAGTTATTGTGGTTTTCACAACGATAGGAGGTCGCACACAACAGGAGGGATCTCAGACAAGTCTGTCTGGTCTCCCAATCTACAATTTGTCACAAAAAACACACACAAGATGAGTTTTTAGCTTCCAATCAAAGTTGTTTGTGCACTGATATGCAGCAAAAAAGCAATGAGGAAAAAGAAGAGAATCATGGCCAGCGGAAAGTACATGGTAAATAAATTTTTTTTGCAGTGCACCGTTGGTATGATGGTTTGGCGTGGACAATTAAATCACAAATACTGTAAAGCCTGTGCGTGTGCGATATATTCTGGTAGAAACTATATTTTGCTCCTGCCCTACACATTTACATTTACAACTCATCTTGCGTTCTCATTGGCTGTAGTTCGACTCCGCATTCACTGCCAATCACACCTGATAGCAACACTTTTCACACTACAGGATTTTG
Source organism: Trichomycterus rosablanca (assembly GCF_030014385.1). Taxonomy (NCBI): domain Eukaryota; kingdom Metazoa; phylum Chordata; class Actinopteri; order Siluriformes; family Trichomycteridae; genus Trichomycterus; species Trichomycterus rosablanca. Next base: position 8,813,784 of record NC_086003.1, on the reverse strand, counting down.
AGTCGATGTCAGGTCCGGATATTTTTCTTGAGAAAGCAAGCGCTAGGCGAGTCGCTCTGATCAAGTCTTAGAATAGTTCGCACAGCCTGAGCGAACACCGATTTGACCTGAGTTGGCGCATTTGTCTGTGACCTTTCGGCGAGATTGTATTTATCCCTACACACCTCATTCACCTCATCAGCTCATAAGAGCAAGCAAATTGCTGCAAGTGTTTAAAAGAAGTACCACCAAGGATCAGGGATAAGTACAAGGCTGGAACGAATTGAGATTAATAAGCTTTCAATGATCATGAGGCAGAAGTAATAAGAGATTTCTGGCGAGATTAAGCAATGGCTGTTTTCCACTGTCACTGCCAAACTGGTGGATGGTTCCACACAAAGGAGGGAACATTGTGTGTGTGTGTGTGTGTGTAGGAGTCAACTGCCCTGCAGAGTTTTTACTACAACCAACAGCTATGAATCTCTGGTATAAGTCTGGTATGTATGGTGCTGCGTAGTCAGAGGTCAGTCAAAATGCCCATGCTAACTCCTGTCCACTGTCAAAAACACCTATAGTGGGCACACAGGAATCAGAACTGGACCCCTGAGCAATGAAAGAAGGTCAACTTGTCCAATGGGTCTGTCTGAAATCCTAGTGAGCCCTCTTCTACATAGACAGCATTTTATGTCATCCTTCACTCGCTCCTGAGAAGAAGGCTGTCTGAATTCTTAGGTACCTTAAAATGCTGCCTAGTGAGGTGCCTTATTTCTAAGCTATAAACTGACTGAATGACGAGGGAGTATTCAATGCTTTCTAGCAGTGAAGGCAATCCCAGCATTCAGTGCGGCACAACTTTTCTCACAAAAAATGACAAACATGGCGGACGAATGAGGAGCAACCAACAGAGTTCTTTTCAACTGTATTATTGATTTTTAATTTGTATAAAAGTGTACAGGTAGAATTTATTTGCTAATTTTGTCTTTTCAGTGACAATTTAATGGTTTTCAGTACACAGAGGGAGATGTTAGCTGGAATGCCAGTGGGTTGTGCCGCCTCAGCCCATTGATTTGTAAGAAGCTTAGTAAGCAAAAACTACGGTGACATCTGCCTTATGAGTTTAATGTCCTGTTAGAATCCTCTCTACTTATGTAGCTGTCTAGGTAGTCAGTAGGCAACAAGGCAGCTCGCTAGGTTTTTAGACAGACCCAGTGAATTCTGTTTCAAGGCTCATACAAATGGCCAGGTATATGTGCATGGTTTCTAGGATGATCCACCTTGCACCTTGCACCTTGCATTGAGAATTTAAAGGACCTGCTGGTAATGTTCTGGTACCAGATGCCACAAGCTTCTTCATACGTCTTGATTCGGTGGGTCAAAACTGTTGTGTTTACAAGAGGCAAGTTTGGAATTTAATGATATGGTTTTTTTTTGGTGTATGTGTGTGTGTGTGTGTGTGTACATACCCTGGTAGGAAAGAACCCGCTGGTTTTAAACTTCTTCAAGGACATGGAGCAGCTGTATGTGCCCAAGAACAGGATGAATGACATCAGCGTAATGTCAGGAACGAATTCACAGGATTCGCCTTTTAGGACTCCACCCCACTCCAAACACTCTGACCGAGTTAGTGATGACCAGGTGGCATTCAAGGGCTGCTGGTTAGAGGTACAGGGATTTATACACACAAACATTACATACACTGTTGCACACCATTAAAGGGACATTTTGTAAAATGCAATGAAAATAAAAAAGCCCTGACCACAACTCCATTTATAGCCTTTGGTATGAATTGGCCTTCCTCGTCTTCTGAGTCCTTTTACAAGTCCTATCATAACACTGTTTTCAATGTTATCATGTGGCTGCCTCATCACATGCCCAAATTAACATAACTTGTGGGAACAGTGCATAGTTCTGATATACACTATGCGAACAAAAGTATGTGGACACCGCTTTGCAGCCACACTCATTTCAAACAGTTTTTTCCTGCTGACCTTTTCAAAGCATCGCCGGTGAGACAAAATGTTTATATGATGTAGTTAAAAGAAAAGCCTTGACATGGCAGTGTGTCTACACTGTATAAAAATATCAAATGTATAATCATATCAAACATTACCAGCATTACCTGTCCAGTGGAGTTGTACAGAGCCTCAATTTTTTCATCCAGTACAGAATGGTTTCCTGTTTCATACAAACAAAAAGCACCGGTCACTAAAGTACAGCACATACATAACTGCCCACCAGTAAACATTTACTACGACTTACTATACACTATTACACTTAAAAAAACATACACTGATCAGGCATAACATTATGACCACCTTCCTAATATTGTGTTGGTCCCACTTTTGCTGCCAAAACAGCCCTGCAACTGCGATGCACTGTGTATTTTGACACCTTTCTGTCAGAACCAGCATTAACTTCTTCAGCAATTTGAGCTACTGTAGCTCGCCACGTGCATCAATGAGCATTGGCCGCCCATGACCCTGTCGCCGGTTTACCACTGTTCCTTCATTGGACCACTTTTGATAGATACTGACCACTGCAGACCGGGAACACCCCACAAGAGCTGCAGTTTTGGAGATGTTCTGACCCAGTCGTCTAGCCATCACAATTTGACCCTCGTCAAACTCGCTTAAATCCTTACGCTTGCACATTTTTCCTGCTTCTAACATCAGCTTTGAGGATTCAATGTTCACTTGCTGCCTAATATATCCCACCCACTAACAGGTGCTGTAATGAAGAGATAATAAGTGTTATTCACTTCACCTGTTGGTGGTCATAATGTTATGCCTCATCGGTGTATACCCAAACATAAACACTTCTCATATGTATATATTTAAATATGAGGGATCTTCTTAAACTTTCCACACTTTTATATTTCCGTTAGACACAGTGAGGGGGGTGAGAAGTATTAATTGGTCGTGTCTGAGAGACTGAAAGACAGCTTATAGTCCAGATCTGATTTCCACCTTTTTGGACGCTCAAAGAAGCTTTAAAGGGTAGAAGACTTTCATGTGATGATGTGAAAGCAGTGGTGCATCAGTGGCTACACGCTCAACCAAAAACATTTTTGCTGATGGCATTAAAACGTTGATACAACGCTGGGAAAAATGGATCAGAAGGTGACTATGTAGAAAAGTGATGTCATTTGTTTTTAAAACTCTTAATAAACAGAGTTTAAAAAAGCGCGGAAGACCGCTCAGATGATGCATCGGTAAAATACGCTAGCACACCAGAGCTGGGATTTTGAATACATCGTATCAAATCTCAGCTCTGCCTTCCGGCTGGCTGGGCGGCCATATGAACAACAATTGGCTGTTGTTCAGGGATGGGATGAGCCGGACTAGGGTTCCTTATAACTGGTGCAATTACGACCTCTGCTGGATGATTGATGGCACCTGCACAGAGTTGGGGACTCTCCGTGCACAAGGCTGATCCGCATATGAACTCGCCTCATGCAGGTGAAAAGAGGCAGTCGGTACTGCTCACGTGTCGGAGGGGGCGAGTGTCAGTTGCGAAGCTCCTCAGTCAGCAGTGGAGGGTTGTATCGGTAGAGGTGAAGTGTAACACAACCAGGGTAATTGATAACGACTAGATTAGAGGAGAAAATGGGGGCGGGGGGACAGAGAAAAAGAAGAACCCTCATAATTCACAGATATTTATTATTGGATTATTTATTATTTATTATTAAATGATATGAACTTACACACAATAAATTTGTTAAGATATTATTAAAATTTATAATTAATTTTAAAAGATTTATTTTTAAATTACAGGCCAACAGCATGTGGATAGCTAACCATGAGCTTGTTGGACTATTCCAAAACCATGGGCATTAAAAAGAAGTCCCTCCCCCTTTTACAGCCTTAACAGCCTTCACTCTTTTGGGCAGTATTTTAATAATATAAATATTATTAATAACGTGTTTAAAACAAAGCCCTAGCACAAAAGACACACACAGGCCATTTTTAAAGATGCATTTGGTTTCATACCATCGGGCGGCATGCAGCGGCAGTCATACTGTGTGACCATGTCCCAGGTATAACTGGAGTCGATGGGATAGTGGTGAGCGAGCTTGAGCATCTTCTTGAACGCATCATAGATAAAGATGAAGCTGATAAGAGATGCAAAGCCTTCCTCAGTAAAACGTGTGAAGTACTTTACGAGAAAGCTGGCATCCGTCACCACCAGCACCAGGCACAGAAAACCTGACCACAAGCCGATCCATAGCCGGAACTCCAAGTAGTCAAAGCCGTTGTCCCTAAAAAACAACAAATGTTCTTATTTATTGCATGTTTTTGTTTGTTTGCCTTTTTTACTTGTATAATTGCATGTCATTTTCAGTATTGCGCAATACTAAAGTGCTGTTTTTTTTAATCTTTATAATAAACCCCTTCAGACATAGCCAAACATGTCTGTATAGCACTGCTCGGGATTCGAACTCTGGATCACTAAACCTCTGTTTCTGGGATCCTATACTAATAACACCACCAACAGAACTCTTATCTCTATAAACTGTGTTTCAATAGTATGTGTGTTTTGCTTAAATACTGTATGTGTCCAACACATATTAAAAACTGAATTTTTAATGCAACATAGTTGGCAAATACATGCAGATAAATTAAAACAAAACTGAAAATCATTAAAAATCACTAACTAGCCAGTTTTTGGATGGTAGTTTAATGGGATGTGAACCCTGGATGCCAGAGTTAGTGGGCTAGCGGAATTTACCACTGCACCACCTGAACGCCTGTTATAACTGTTGTGGTTGTAAATTGTATTTAACGTATCAAATATACGTATGTTTATGTATTCTAATACTAATTCATCCAAAGTATTGCCACCCAAGCAAGGACGGATTAAGGATAGTCTGGGCCCCTGGGCAAAGGTCCCTAGAAAGTCAAGGAGCCATGGTAAACGACTTCTATGGAAGTCAAGGGCCCCATAGCAGGGGCCCTCGTGATCAAGGGCCCTCTAATGGAATGCCCTGCTCTTCTCTAGGGCCCCCTGGTAGGGGCTCTCATAACCAGGGCCCTCTAAAAATATGCCCCCCTCTTTCCTAGGACCCCTAATAGCCAGAAGTCGAAGTCAGAGCAGTGCCACAACGCCTCATCCATTTTCATAAGAGGCCCAAAAGCATGGCTAGGGCCCCCAAAAGCATGGCTAGGGCCCAAAAGCATTGTTGATCTCGACTTGCTGTCAATGCCTAGTTCACACTACATGATTTTTGCCCTGATTTTCACTCTCCGACTGGTTACCGCTAGATGTGGCAGCTGGGGAGAAACTCTGCGTTCACTCGGCGATCGAAACTCGACGCTCGATCGCTATGTGTGAACTGTTCAACAACTCAATACGAGAGACTCGCAGACATAAGTAAAATATCTAGCATGTTAAATATCTGAATCAGTCGGCCAACTGGCAGCGAGTGTGGTGTCGAACTACAGCCAATGAGAATGCAAGATACAGGGTTTGGAAACAGGAGAGGAGATGTAAAAACGTGGGACAGGGTTGTAATACAGTTTCTATCAGAAAACATCAGCATACACTTAAGCTTTACAGTATTGTAACCTCATCGTCCACGCCAAACCATAATACCAACGCTGCATTGTAAAAAATATATATTAACCTCCAACTCACTACAGAACAGAGAATCCCTGCTGGTCGTGTTGCCAAATCCACTCGGATTCATTTATTTTTTATCTTTACTTTTACGCTGCACATCAGTGCACAAACAGCTTTGATTGCTCGCTTATTGTTGACGTGCATTTTTGGACAGTGTGTCATTAAACCCCTTGTCACTTCCAGTGTTTGTTTTCGTCAAGTCAAATTTATTTATATAGCGCTTTTTACAATAGACATTGTCTCAAAGCAACTTTACAAAATCCAGGACCAACAGACAAAAAACCCTATTGAGCAAGCCGAGGGCGACAGTGGCAAAGAAAAACTCCCTTAAAATTACAGGAAGAAACCTTGAGAGGAACCAGACTCAGCAGGGCCCATCCTTCTTGGGTGGTCTGGAAGATACTTTAAATGAATAAGATTTAGCAATAAATAAATAAATAAATAATAAGAGTTATTATTCAGTCCAGTCTGTAATAAAGTCTGTAGTGAGTTCTTGACATTCTTGGTGCAAACACGCTAGGGCCCGTCACATCCGGCAGGAGCAGCATTGTTGGCACGGCAGTCTCGACTTTATTCCTTAACCTCGGGCAGGCAAACAGGTTTCCATCAGAAGGACCTCGTGACAAAACGTAGTTTGGGAGACCAGACCACTCATCGTGGTGATAGATCGTATAGTGTGTGACCCCCTATCGCCGATCAGTGTAGTGTGAAAACCACAAGGACTTAAAAGACTCCCGAGTGCAAGAGATCCGGTTGTGTAGAGTGAACTGTACAGCAACCCAGCAACTCCGAAAGTCATGTAGTGTGAACTTGGCCTTAGGGGTTTTTGGTTCTAAATCTGTAAAGTTGCTTTAATGCAATGATGACTGTAAAACATGATATGCAAATAAATTAGATTTGATATTAAGGTTTTCATATGAGAAATATACGTACATCATTTGTGGATTCATGTAAGTTGCCGGTTGTTTAGCTTACATCATGAGGTTTAGATAAGTAAATATCCAGCATTCTTAGTTAAAGGTAATTTTTGGAGTTTACCAGAATAATAAACATATTCACTATGACCTGTCTGGGATTTATTGATTTCATGTTTCTGCCTTTACCATCAAACACGGCTGGCATGGGGTTGAGTAGCACAGGTTGATACACGGTGTAATGCTATCTGAACTTCACTTTAAAACCTTCACTGCACTGCTCGGTTAATAATCTGTACTGGCTTTTGTTTTCTTCAGCTGTTACGTCGTCTTTTGTCTCAAGTTTCTTATTGTGTTGTGGCAGCTTCTTGGGTTTCTCCAGTCACTATCGGTTTCATACAGTAAGTTCCCCTTTTTTCTGGCTCTAGGATATTATCACAAGGACAAAGACATTATCACAATGTACACTGAGGGAACACATTCCACCCCAGTATTCAGATATGCTCAAAATGTCCCTCAATAAACTGATATAAAAATGATAAATAAACATATTTTACTCACTAGCTTTGCATAATGTTATGATCTGTCAGTGTTCCCATCAGTTGTTTAAATGACAGGAATGTTTCAGAATGACACTGGCGTAGAACCCCTCTATCCTAGATTCGGTCCCCCCAGTGTTCACTTCATGGCCACAGCCTCTAGAGTCCAGTGGTACTGCTCCTGAACTCTGATTGCCTGTTGTGTTCTCGAGTTCCGTTTTGGACGGCTTATTAGTCGGGATTTTGCTTTATCTATTTCTCAAGTGTTTTTAAGTTTTATTTCTGTTTTTTTCTCAAGTAATTATTTCATTTCTCAAGTTAATAAGACATAAGATTGTCTGGGGACTAAAATGGGCTTTTGCGGCTTATTGTGGCAAACTGCTCGAATACCATCCCTTTAGGCGGCTTTTCAATAATAGGAGCAATTGATTTGGATGTTAAGATCAACTAGGTAATGCTTAGTTCACACTACACGATTTTTGCCCTGATTTTCATTCACCGATTGGTCGGCGCTAGATTTGCCGGCTCAGGAGCAACTCGGCGTTAGCTCGGTGATGGAAACTTGGCTCTCAATCGCTATGTGTGAACTACTCAACAACCCTCCTAGCTCGTTGAATATCTGGATCTGAGTTGCCCGACCAGCAATGAGTGCTATGTCGAACAGCCAGTGAAAACGCAAGATACGGTGTGAGGGGAAACACAGGGGAGAAGTTGTAAAAAGGTGGGACAGGGGCATAATATAGTTTATATCAGAATACATCAGCACACACACAAGTTGTACAATATTTCTGACCTGATCGTTCTCTACAAAACATAACACCAACGTTGCATTGCAAAAATATTTATTAACCTCCAACTCACTATAGAACAATCCATGCTGTTCGCGTAGCCAAATCCACTCAGATTCATTTATTTTTTCTCCTTGACTTTATGCTGCACATCGGAGCACAAACTTTGATCGCTCGCTACTTGTTGACGTGCATTTTTGGATGTGGTATCATTAAACCTTTCTTCACTTCTCGTCTTTGTTTTCGTGACAGAACGTAGAACGTAGTACTGTAGACCAGAGAAGCTCGCCTGCGATTCCAGTTGGTGATAGATCGTGTAGTGTGTGACCCCCTATCGCCGATCAGTCGTGTAGTGTGAAAGCCACACCGACTTGAAAGACTCCCGATTACAAGAGATCCAGTTGTGTAGTGTGAACTGTACAGAAACCTGACGACTTGGAAAGTCATGTAGTGTGAACTTGGCATAAGCTACACTCAGACCGGCAGCAATTTTCCACTCCACGCCCTATGTTTACACTGAAAGAGTCATCATCGCCTGGGGTTGTTTGGTTGCCATAGTTCAACAGTTGCCAAGAAAAAAAATGCCATGGCAGTACAGCATGTATAGAACAAATAATCTGATGAGAAATCAGATATTTTCCCACCCAGTTTTCACCACAAATTAGATGTGTCAGCGAAAAGTAAAACTCCTTAAGGGAAATCGCTTGTCTATAAATTTCATCCCTGCATAGTGCATCACAGTCTGTGAAGTCAACATGACAAGAGAACTGTGTTTGTTCTTTGATTCACAAGTGATGGAGATAATGCACGTACCTGCTTAATGCTCAGTGTCTATTAGTAAATGTCACATAGCTTCGCTCCTAATTTGCATAAAGTTAACTTTTTTATGATACCAACTCCACCCACTTTGTGCTGCTAACATTCGCTCCGCCTTTTACATATGATTGGGGTATAGCTCCTATTACGGCGTTGTAAGATGGTGAGAGAGGTACTTTGTACTTTCAGTCTGCACCCCTTGGTTCAGGGATGGTCATTCCCTCTTCACTTAGATGGCCTCTTTGACTCCTTGTTCCAACCAGAGTTCCTCCTTGTCAAGGATCTGCACATCTTCATCATTAAATGAGTGGCTGCTGACTTGCAGGTGAGTGTAAACCGCGGAGTCCTGGCAAGAAGGCCGATCTTCTATGCTGGGCCATCTGTTTCGCCAGTGGCTGTTTAGTTTCCCTGATGTAGAGTTCCCGGCAATCCTCCCGGCACCTAACATTACTCTGTTTGTGTTGAGGGACCTGGTCCTTAGGGTAAACTAATTTCTGGCATAGCGTGTTTTGAAGGGGGGGGTATGCATTTTCTCCCCTTTTTCTCCCTTTTTCCCTTTAGCGCGTCCAATTGCCCCATTGCTTCATGCTTCCTCTCTGCCTATGCCGATCCCTGCTCTGACCGAGGAGATCGAAGCTAACCCACGCTCTCCGACACGTGGGCAGCAAGCCGTATGCATCTTATCACCCACACATTAACAAGTGTTGTGCCACCTAGCATTGTGTACGGAGAGACACACCCTAAGAGCACTCTTTGCCCATCTCGGGGTAGGCGCCTCTAATCAGCCAGCAGAGGTCGTAATTGCATCAGTCTGACAGAGAGAGACCCATATCCGGCTTAGTCCCGCCCATCTGAACAACAGGCCAATTGTTGTTCATGTGGCCACTCAGCCAGCAAGGCAGAGCTGAGATTTGATACAATGTATTAGAGATCCCAGCTCTGGTTGCGGTGTGTGTTTTTACCGCTGCGCCACCTGATCGGCTGTTTTGGGGTTTGAAAGCAACTGAAACGCGGTGTTTGGAGAATATCCGTCTCAATTGTTCCACTATTCCCGCCACATACGGAATCACCACTGGTTTGTGCTTAGACAGTGGTTGTCCTTCTCCTCCCTTCGATCCACTGGAGCAGTAATTGGGCATTTTTCCAGCTTTTTCCAGATGTGCAGATCCTTGAAGATGAAGATGTGCAGATCCTTGACATGGAGGAACGCTGGTTTAAACGAGGAGTCAACAAACTTGTGTCCAGATGAACCGATTCAACTTTGTGGACATTCCTAGCTTAGTTTGTGAAACAATATTTCTAGTGCTTTTCAAAGAGGGTAAGAAAAGAAAGTCACCAAAACAACTTGTGTGTATAAATGCTAACCGGATCTCCATTGCAGATTTGTGTAAATGCCGCGGGTGCTGTATGTAAACATTGGTACCACTTACTTGCTGAAGTTGAAGAGCAAGCGCTCAAACACAAGGACCGGCCCTGTGCTGCTGAGGATAGTGAGAGGCTGACCAGCGAACAAACAAAATACTGCTCCTGCTAGCGCTGTGCCCAAAAAACTCTCCAGCACTCCCTACAAAGAGACAGAGAGGAGTTGAAGTCCAATTGGAGTATCAGAGAGAGGAGTGTATCAAAAATATGAAGCAAACAATAGGTAAATAGGTAAATAAAAATAAAAGATAAGACTTGTTTTAAAATGTAGAAAAAAGAGAAATAACAGCAAGAAAAAGAGGCAAGAGAGATAACATTAGGAAAAATTAGGATGGGTACATGTAACTAAGACCAAATAATTAAGTAAAAAGAAGAAGAAGATGCTGCTCAGGTGGCGCAGCGGTAAAAACACACACTGGAACCAGAGCTAGGATCTCGAATACATTGTATCAAGTCTCAGCTCTGGCCACATGAACAACGATAGGCCTGTCGTTCAGATAGGGGTGGGATATTAAGCCAGACAGGGACTCTCTCATAACTAATGCTGGCTGATTGATGACGCCTGAACAGAGACGGGAAAAGAGTGCTGTCAGGGGGTGTCTCTCTGTACACAGTGCTGATCCGCATTGCACTCGTCAAAGTGTAGGTGAAAAAAGGCATACACTGCTGCCCACGTGTCGGAGGGGGTATGGGCTAGCTTCGTTCTCCTCAATCAGAGCGGGGATCAGCATTGGTGGAGAGGAAGCGTGACGCAATAGGGCAATTGGACACGCTAAAAGGGAGAAAAAGGGTAAAACTAAATATAAAAAAAAGGAGATTAAAAAAAGAAATAAATAGTTAGAACAAATAGAAGACAAGAAAATGTAAAAAATGTTAGAAAATATTGTTATTAAATAATAATAATAATATAATATTATTAAAAAATAATATATATGTTAGTAAATATTATGTTTCGTTCAGACAATTTTTTTTACTATTTATTTATTTATTTTTTATTGTAGTCAATTTCTCTTTCGCAGCTGTGGATCCTCAGTTGTGATCGAGGAGGGTATACTGCTGCTCACGCCCCCTCTGATGCATGCACAATCCCTGCGGACCCCTTCTTTTACACCCATGCTTTGATGGATTCGCACATGGTCTGCTAATCAGAGTCCTTGCACAGCGTTTGAAGACCCCACCCACTTAGTCCGGTCATTTCCCCACCCAGCAAACACAGTGGCCAATTTTTGTCTGCTGCAGGCACTGCCAATTGTGTCCGCTAGATGGCGCCCAGCCAACCGGTAGCAGAGCCAAGATTCATGGTGTTCAGAATCTCGGTGCTGGTGTGCTAGCGGAATATCCCGTTGTGGCACCTGGGCACCTTGGACCATTTTTATAAATAGGATGTCCGTCTAAAAATAATATCCAAATTTCCATGTCATTTACAATCAACAGTTGTCTTAGTTTGAGTTTTTATGCTTCATTTTAACCCTTAAATTCTGTCCTAAAACATCACGACTTTTCCAAATTTTATGGACACTCCAAATAAACTGCTATTTTTTTTTCTCAGATTGTTATTGTGTTTCAAACATCCCCTAATTTATACACTTTTATTTGTGGTCTTAGCGATGCCAGCTAGAATACGAGATTAATAGATTTTGATATGATCTGTCTGGTGTTAAGGGTAGCTGAGACTCACACACTCACACACACACACACACACACACACACACACACACACACACACACACACACACACACACACACACACACACTCACACACACACGTTATTTTCTAAAATAAAATAACACCACCTGAAATGTCATTTTATTTACAGCTTTGATTGGGGTCTCGGGAACCCCAAAGAACAAGGCAGTAAAGTCAATGACAACAGAACATAGGGGTTAATGTTTAATTACCTAGATCACCTGCTAGAAGTTACACATTCACTTAAGTACTGTGGGAAGAAGATTTTCTCTTCCGTTGGTCATGTCTTCTGGTGTTTTATGCTAATGGTTTGAGAGTGTTGCTTTCCAGCTCATCAAGCTGTTAGAATGACTACAACAGTAGTAAATGCAGTAATAGTAGTAAATGCAGTAATAATGCATTATTTATTTTTTGTATTATTGGGCACTTGAAAGTTTGTTTACCTTTTTTGGGTGGTGGTTGTGCTTTACTAGATAGGTCCAATTTAGAAGTCTGTAAAGGCAGAGATGCACCAAAAAACTGTGACCTTGTGAATATTTGTATTGGGTCCCTATAGCATCATTATTTTCATAAACATTATTTTATTATATTGGCTATTATTTTCACAGTTATCATAAGTGATATATAAAGAGAAATCATGCTAAGTGATGGGAAAAGTGTTTTTAAAAAAGGGTTTTTTAATGGCGCAGATTATGCATCGCCTTTTCCCTTGCACCTGCAAGAACTGAAAACGAACCCAACTGGCAGGATGCTTAACTAAGGTAGAACCATAATACTATGGCTAAAAAGCCACACAAAGTGTAACAGAAAAATAAAGGAGGCGACCAAAACAACAGAAGCAAAGTAACAAATGAAAAACACAAAAACATTTGCAGCCCACAATGGAGAAAGTGTTTAGAAAAGGGATAGCGCAGAAATGAAAACTGGTTGTCACAATATGGCAAGCTACTCAGAGCGCCAACGACAAGAACATTTTCGGAAAACGGAAAATCCAAAACAAGTCAGGGGCGGCAATGCTTGAGCGTTATGCCAACCCACCAGCTGACAAAGCCAATGCACAGTGTGGGTCCAAACTGGGGGACCCGTTTAAAAAAGGGGCATCTTGCTCATCCAGGGCAGTTCTGTAGTGATGCCTGAAAATGGTAGTGACTAAGTAAAGCGATACAACTGTACTGGTCGAAGACCAGACCAGACTGAGCCCAGCATCAGGCAAACGAGCAATTACTGTCAAAGACTGTTGAGCAGCTAAAGTTCTTGTATCTAACAAGAATGGGCAAAAAAATCCTCCTGCAAAACTGCAACAGTTAGTATCCAGTTAGTAAACCATTAGAAGGTGTAATTAATAGAAAAGGTATAGAACAGTAGTACACATGCATCTGTCCCATCTTTTTTTTTTTTTTTTTTGTCAGCTAAATAAAAGGTCAAGATAAATAACAAATCACAACTTCTAATTTCTATTGCATTTAAAAAACTGTCCCAACTTTTGTGGGAAATTGTATTTGCTTTATAGATGGGTCACAAATTAATAGTAAGACCATTAATGTCTCTAAACATGGAGATGGGAGAGGGTATAGCATTCCTTTAACCAGGGTTTTTCGACACACCCAAGGCCAAAGAAATGGATTGCAGAGAAAAATATTAATAATTAAATAAACAACTTTTAACAGGTACATAAAGATAAAATAAACTTCATCTGGAGGTTTTACATTGCATCTTGTAAACCACAGTGGGACCAGATTCCCATCATTTTCATCAATAAGTATCATAAGTATATTTTGCTTTGTGTTCTGTTTTGATTTACATTAACATATATGGCATTTAGAAGACGCTTTTATCCAAAGCAGCATATATTTTCTAAGCAACTGAGACTTGAGGTCCTAGCTCAAGGGCCCAACAGTGGCAACCTAGCAGTGGTGGGGCTTGAACCAGTGATCTTTGGATTCAGTGGCGGCTCCTGTCAAATCTCTCAGGGGGGGCAATTGTTGCGATGATGGCCAAGGTGACCCGTTCAATGGGTAAATTATAGCTTAAATAATTAACATCTTAAGTCATCTGTCAGTTTGCTCTCACAATTAACTTTGAACATGGAGAGAGACCAGCTTTACCATTAATCATAAAATTAAGTAAAGCCTTCACACTAACAATTTAGTCTTCGTCAGCATTTTATTTTAGGTGCAGCAGATCCAGAATAAAGATTGGCATCGGGGCTGATGTGCAATGAATAAAGAAGTACAATTAAACAATTGGGGAGATACAATAAGTGCAATCACAATTCACTATTTAAAAATTACATTACTTACTTGTAATTTACTTGTAACTTACAGTGTATCACGAAAGTGAGTACACCCCTCACATTTCTGCAGATATTTAAGTATATCTTTTCATGGGACAACACTGACAAAATGACACTTTGACACAATGAAAAGTAGTCTGTGTGCAGCTTATATAACAGTGTAAATTTATTCTTCCCTCAAAATAACGCAATATACAGCCATTAATGTCTAAACCACCGGCAACAAAAGTGAGTACACCCCTAAGAGACTACACCCCTAAATGTCCAAATTGAGCACTGCTTGTCATTTTCCTTCCAAAATGTCATGTGACTCGTTAGTGTTACTAGGTCTCAGGTGTGCATAGGGAGCAGGTGTGTTCAATTTAGTAGTACAGCTCTCACACTCTCTCATACTGGTCACTGAAAGTTCCAACATGGCACCTCATGGCAAAGAACTCTCTGAGGATCTTAAAAGACGAATTGTTGCGCTACATGAAGATGGCCAAGGCTACAAGAAGATTGCCAACACCCTGAAACTGAGCTGCAGCACAGAGGCCAAGATCATCCAGCGTTTTAAAAGAGCAGGGTCCACTCAGAACGGTCTGTTCTGAGTGGACCCTGCTCTTTTAAAACGCTGGATGATCTTGGCCACTTCGTCGCATTGGTCGTCCAAAGAAGCTGAGTGCACGTGCTCAGCGTCACATCCAACTGCTGTCTTTGAAAGATAGGCGCAGGAGTGCTGTCAGCATTGCTGCAGAGATTGAAAAGGTGCGGGGTCAGCCTGTCAGTGCTCAGACCATATGCCGCACACTACATCAAATTGGTCTGCATGGCTGTCACCCCAGAAGGAAGCCTCTTCTGAAGTCTCTACACAAGAAAGCCCGCAAACAGTTTGCTGAAGACATGTCAACAAAGGACATGGATTACTGGAACCATGTCCTATGGTCTGATGAGACCAAGATTAATTTGTTTGGTTCAGATGGTCTCAAGCATGTGTGGTGGCAATCAGGTGAGGAGTACAAAGAAGTGTGTCATGCCTACAGTCAAGCATGGTGGTGGGAATGCCATGGTCTGGGGCTGCATGAGTGCAGCAGGTGTTGGGGAGTTACATTTCATTGAGGGACACATGAACACCAATATGTACTGTGAAATACTGAAGCAGAGCATGATCCCCTCCCTCCGGAAACTGGGTCGCAGGGCAGTGTTCCAGCATGATAATGACCCCAAACACACCTCTAAGACGACCACTGCTTTATTGAAGAGGCTGAGGGTAAAGGTGATGGACTGGCCAAGCATGTCTCCAGACCTTAACCCAATAGAACATCTTTGGGGCATCCTCAAGCGGAAGGTGGAGGAGCGCAAAGTCTCGAATATCCGCCAGCTCCGTGATGTCGTCATGGAGGAGTGGAAAAGCATTCCAGTGGCAACCTGTGAAGCTCTGGTAAACTCCATGCCCAGGAGAGTTAAGGCAGTTCTGGGAAATAATGGTGGCCACACAAAATATTGACACTTCAGGAACTTTCACTAAGGGGTCTACTCACTTTTGTTGGTTTAGACATTGATGGCTGTATATTGAGTTATTTTGAGGGAAGAATAAATTTACACTGTTATATAAGCTGCACACAGACTACTTTTCATTGTGTCAAAGTGTCATTTTGTCAGTGTTGTCCCATGAAAAGATATACTTAAATATCTGCAGAAATGTGAGGGGTGTACTCACTTTTGTGATACACTGTATATGATTTCCCCCCCTTTGTAGATACTTGCTTGATGTTTAAATTTGGTCTGGGTGGCCCTAATTCTTAAGTTGCTAATGTATCCTGATTACTACGATGACTGAATGGCATTTCCCTTAATGACACGATGGAGTTGCTTTGAACTGAGGTAATGGTAGTCATGGTGACGAGATCGCTACACCAGGTTACGTGTGACACAAGCACGTAAGTGCGAGCCCTCCCGGAACCCATACAGATTGTATTGCAGCACCTACAGTTCGAAAAAAAAAAGTGCCTTAATATGGGAGTCTATGAGAGCAATCCGGGGCGATTTTCAATCAGACTGAAATCGCCCAAAAGGGGCGGTACTGTACGGAACACAACTCGACGCTGATTGGACTACGATATTCAGAGGCAAGACAGACTCCAGAACAGTCACAGCTAGTTTAACACTGGTTGAATGTGATAGAAAAATTTCTTCCCTTTCGCCCTTTGGTGGTGCGTCGCCCGATTGCCCTAAGGAACGAGCCGCCCATGTTTGGTTTACTAGTCCAGTACCTTAACCACTGCCCTAAAAGAACTAAGAGGTATTTTTAATTTCAGCGATTAAGTAACACAGGTTAGAAAGCTCTGAAATGCAGCGCATGGTTACTTGGCATCCTTCCAGCCATGATACCTCTTATTGTTAAAGGGGATGTGGTCCGTACAAGGATCGAACCCACGACCTTGGAGTTATTAGCACCACGCTCTAACCTACTGAGCTGACCAGCCAGTTTTGATGCGTTCATTGCGTTGCCTGGGTCGTGGTAAAAATCATAGACAAAATATGGGTCACTGCTGTAAACAAATATTCCCTAACCTGAATATAATGATGCTGTGGATGATGTTGCAGAAAGCTGACCAATATCTAATGTTATTTAATTAAAATGAGATTTGGTCACTGCAAAGGCATTTTCAAGCAGAACATGGCATAATGGGTATAAAAGGCATAGTACATCTAGCACACACTGCCCGAGGATTTGAGACCTCGAACCCTAATTTAGTACTAGGATTTTGAAATAAACACAAAGGCTATGATTAAGGACAAGAAAAGAAAGTTCTTAGTAATCCTGTTCTATTTAAAGACAAGCTGATTATCCTTGGTTTGTACCATGAAGTGCTACTCCAAATCTAAATACGATGTTCAGCTCTCTGATTCCACAGTAGGCTATATACAGCTTTCAATCTCATACTATAAATACACAGCATGGTAGAAAGCTAAACAGACGGACAGGCAGATAGATTCCGGCTAGGCAGCTTTAGAGCTTTTGAGACATGATTCCCATGTAAAGATTTAGAACTGACATCTTACTCTTAACGATTTCACATTTTAACTTCATTTTCTGTTGTTTTACCCTGAGGTGGTTCTGACGGAAACCTGTTTACCCACCCAAGGTTGAATCCTGTAAGTCGAGACTGCCGTGCCAACAATGCTGCTTCTGCTAGTTGTGATGGGTCCTGGCATGTTTGCACCAAAAATGTCAAGAACTCCCTACGGACTTTATCGCAGACTGGACTAAATAATGAAGAACTCCAATTGTTTACATTATTATTTTTGCTAGTTTGAACTTTTAGTTCATTTTAATTTTGTGTTTGTAGGTATGTGTGTAAATCCTATTTATTTAAATTATTCTCCAGGCCACCCAAGAAGGATGGGTCCCTGCTGAGTCTGGTTCCTCTCAAGGTTTCTTCCTTCCTTAAGGGAGTTTTTCCTTGCCACTGTCGCCCTCGGCTTGCTCAACAGGGGTTTCGGGTCTGTTGGTCCTGGATTCTGTAAAGTTGCTTTGAGACAATAATAAAGTTGACTTGACTTGATATGAGACGAATCTGCATGTGTGTGGAATAACTGTCAAATTCATTCTGAAAGCCTCCACATGTATCTGTGTTTAGCTTGATTTTCCTCCTGTTTCACTTTTAAACTTGTGTTACAGCTCGGGGTTCTGAGAAATTGTAAGAATCAGGTTTTTTTCGAGAGTCTAAAATGCTTAACGTGAAAGAACGACATAGGACCACTAAACGTCTCTTAATTATTACTGCTCATAATGAAATTCCTAGCTCGTTTCAGTACAATAAGTCACGTTAAGCTTTGTGCACCCTCCAGAGGAAATAACGGCACACCCAGCGCAAAAGCGGTTTTACCACTTCTTATGTAAATGCGCCTTTACAGAACGGAATACGGTATTCTATTCCAAGATCAAGCTTCTCCGCAATTAAGAAGCATAAGGAAACAATAAAGAAGTAAAGGTAAAGTGCAGGTTTTATTGTATTTCTAACTGTTTTCCAATGTATTTCAGTGTTTTTTATATTATATTTGTGTTATTTTTAGTGTGTAAGTGTCAAAAACAACCCCATTATTTTTTATTAGCCTAAAATATATGCAGTTCCACCAGGGACCATGGAACGCATTAAAAGGTTTCCCATACGTCCTTATGGGGAAAAAATACCTTGCAACTCAACGCCTTTTAAACTCAACGCCACTCCCAGAACCAATTGACGTTGAGTTTTAAGGTACCACTGTATAAGAAAAATGTTGTTAATTTATAGTGTGAAGTAAAATCAACTTCAGCTTCCACATCAAATTTATCTTTCACAACAAAATTAAATGAAATAGAAATCTAGGGTGGCACGGTGGCTCGGTGGGTAGCACTGTCGCCTCACAGCAAGAAGGTCCTGGGTTCGATCCCCAGTCAGGGTGGTCCGGGTCCTTTCTGTGCAGAGTTTGCATGTTCTCCCCGTGTCTGCGTGGGTTTCCTCCGGGGGCTCCGGTTTCCTCCCACAGTCCAAAAACATGCAGTCAGGTTAATTGGAGACACTGAATTGCCCTATAGGTGAATGGGAGTGTATGTGTGTCTGCCCTGCGATGGACTGGTGCTCCATCCAGGGTGTGTGCCTTGCGCCCATTGTTTGTTTGTTTATTAGGATTTTAACGTCATGTTTTACACTTTGGTTACATTCATGACAGGAAACGGTAGTTTATCTTCACACAAGATTCATCAGTACACAAGGTTATATTGAACACAGTCATGGACAATTCAGTGTCTCCAATTCACCTCCCTTGCATGTTTTTGGACTGTGGGAGGAAACCGGAGCTCCCGGAGGAAACCCACGCAGACACGGGGAGAACATGCAAACTCCACACAGAAAGGACCCGGACCGCCCCACCTGGGGATCGAACCCAGGACCTTCTTGCTGTGGGATAGGCTCGAGCACCATCCCCGTGACCCTAATTGGATAAGCGGTTAAAAAAGTGAGTGAGTGAGTGAGTTTTCAATCTATGTATGTGCGTCTTTTGATATTTGATAAAATTTACATAACTGATCAGGTGACTTTTTGTCTTTTTCCTGTACTGGCTAGTTTGGCATATATACCCAGCATGTATACCCAGCAAACAGGTTCACACCAGCAACAAATATCAAAACAAAAAGACAAAGGGTTCTCTACCGTTCCAAAGTAAGTAAACAGCATTAGACTAATCGCATTATACTAATTAGCTGAGCGATAATCCTCTGTACCTGCATGTTTTCTGTGGCATCTCCTAGCAACCCACCAAAGGTGATGGCATTGGTTACGGTTCCAAGGTATATAAACAGGATTGCTGACAAGGCCTGGATGTTCAGGGCATCGTAAAAATCGCTTCCAAAGAAGGGCAATTTCCGCTTGATGTCCAGAATAAGACCACCACAAAACCTGATAGGAAGATAAGAGAACAATATTAGCATAATGTCAGTACAGTGTTGTATGTCTGTTAGCCTTACCTAGCATTTAATTATCTGTACATAGCAACATAAAGAACATGAAGCTTACAGTTGGTAATTGTATTCCCACACAGATTATCTATATGAATGGTGCACCTCATAAACTAGCCAGTAACTGTTAATACAGGATACACCAATCTAATAAATGACCACAAAGTTACCACTTACCTGCCAGTGAACTTAAGTTCCTCCCCAATATGATGACCTCCACCTCCTCCTCCTGCGCCTCCTTCGTGAGGAGCGTCACCGTTTACCTGGCATCCTTCTCCACCCCCAGCTGCGAGGTTGTTTTTACTGTATAAATCACAATTAATAGCCAGAATTTAATAAAGAATATCAAAAAAACTCTCTATATAGTTTATTTATACACAGATCAGGCATAACATCATTATGACCACGGACAGGTGAAGTGAATAACACTGATTATCTCTTCATCACAGCACCTGTTAGTGGGTAAGATGTATTAGACAGCAAGTGAACATTTAATCCTCAATGTTGATGTATTAGAAGCAGGAAAAATGGGCGAGCGTAAAGATCTGAGTGAGTTTGACGAGGTCCAAATTGTGATGGCTATACGACTGGGTCAGAACATCTCCAAAACTGCAGCTCTTGTGGGGTGTTCCCAGTCTGCAGTGGTCAGTATCTATCAAAAGTGGTCCAACAAAGGAACAGTGGTAAGCCGGCGACAGGGTCATGGGCGGCCAAGGCTCATTGATGCACGTGGGGAGCGCAGGCTGACCTGATAGAAAGGTGTCAGAATACACAGAGCATCACAGTTGCAGGGCTGTTTTGGCAGCAAAAGGGGGACCAACACAATATTAGGAAGGTGGTCATAATGTTATGCCTAATTGGTGTATGTACAGTAACTCCTGACTCCAACTAACAGTTGTCATTAAACATGGAGATGTCTGTAATGTGTGTTTACCGTTTGTCTGCAGACGGCACGGATTTTGGGGGTTCAATGCGAATGTCAGGATCCCACTCGCCAGGTGGCAGCACGATAACTTCATCAAGGAATTCCTCGATGCCAGCCAGTAAATCCGCCCGATTCTTTGCCCTGTATGCAATGTCATGGAACACCTAACACAGTGACAAGAATAAAATAGATTTAATATTTAATTAATAACCATAAAATGCTAAGCAAAAAAACATACTAAATTGCTCTTGACCATAAGGGCCTTGCTCAAGGGCCAAACAGCAGCAACTTGGCAACGGTGGAGTTTGAACCAGTGACTTTCTGATTACTATTCCAGTACCTAAACCGCTAGGCTACAACTGCCTAAATTTTCATTTTCATTTCTTGCAAATGCAAGGTTACATGGCACTTCAGTTTAAAAGAGTGATCCACCCCATTACAATTACAAGTATTAGTGACATCACACATTTGTTTTTTTATTAAAGCAATAAGCCACGAGAGGCCGTGCGTTACTGCGATTTTATACAACAGTTAGTTAGTAACGACAAGCTTCATGCACACAAACGCGCACGCAGGCGACACAGACTTTTTTCCCTGATCGCGTATTAAATCCGTTATCCGATACACAATCTAGGGCACTGTGTAGGGAACATAAATCCGCGATCTGATACACAATCTAGTGCACTATGTAGGAAACTTTAATGTGTTTGTAACACGAACAGTTAGCTTAATAGCCCAGTTAGCAGCTCCTAAGAGTTCTGTTATCACCCATATCATTTGGTGTGTGTGAGAGAGGTTTTTTATTTCTTTTTTTTCCCTTCGGAGGTTCTTGCCTTCTTCTTCTTGTTGTTCTTACCTCCCTAAAATGAGTTTTTGCAACTTGGGATGTCTGCTTTGTAGTGTTAAACTTTATATTCGTTGTGGAACTACTTTTTGGCGGAAGGTATTGTCAATATTAAAGCATATTTAATATGAAATTCAGGGCTTCTTTGATTTATTTTCTTTCTTTATTTTGTAAAAACTGTTGTATAAAAGCAATAGAACACTTGAGGTCGTGTGTTATCGCCTTCGGCTCGTGCCTGCGACCAAATCACAGCCGTGATGTCATTCGCGATAACACACTCCCTCTCGTGTTCTATTGCTTAATTATAATGGGGAAAACTTTTTTTTCCCATGATAAAATCATAGCAGTAACGCACCGTCTCGAGTGGCTTATTGCTTTTATAAAACGGCGGTCAACATAAAATATAATAAAATACAACAATGTTCAATTTATAAATGTTTTTATTTACAAAAACACTTACAATAAAGCATTCTTCGCGACCCCAGGTAGTTCGTTAACAGTGTTGCTAGGCAACATGAGGGCGAACATAACATTCACTTTTTCTTTTCAGTGGCGTATTAATATGGAATGATGTGAGGTGGTCATAGGTGTGCGTTTATCGGGGATTTTACAACGGCTTCGAACGCGGCTCAGCCAATCAGATTTTAGGACCGGAACTATTCGTTTTATAAATAGGATTTTAACGTCATGTTTTACACTTTGGTTACATTCATGACAGGAACGGTAGTTACTCATTACACAAGGTTCATCAGTTCACAAGGTTATATCGAACACAGTCATGGACAATTCAGAGTCTCCAATTCACCTCACTTGCACGTCTTTGGACTGTGGGAGGAAACCAAAGCACCCGGAGGAAACCCACATGGACACAGAGAGAACATGCAAACTCCACACAGAAAGGACCCGGACCGCCCCACCTGGGGATCAAACCCAGGACCTTCTTGCTGTGAGGCGACAGTGCTACCCACTTAGCCACCGTGCCGCCCATCACACATTTGCATTGCTGATATGAAAGACTATTTGTACTAGAACATTGGAGCCAATGTGCCATATTGTTCAGTGCACAGTATTGCCAATCCATCACTCATCACTTTTGTATGAAAGTCAAGGTTATACATTACTACAGACTAACAATATTTGTTTAAGTTAGCTTATTATGTTGCCCTCCCAGCATGCAGCTGTAAAGAATGCCAAAATAGCTACTGTCAGCTGGTGAAATGGGTGATGTTGTTCTGTGCCTACGTCACACCTTTTTTTAAAAAGCTTCTCCTGCATCTAACTGACTATTCTTTACTATAAGACATGTTTGTAGAACGGGACAACCGTTTTTTTCCCAACATTAATAATTTCTTGATGTAAAAAGGTACCAACACACAACTAAATATTTGTGTGATATTCTATACATTTATTACATAAATGTTCAATTCAAAACAACATGCCAGTTGGTTGTAGGTTCAGAGACACTGCACTGCTATATTACAGGTGCTTTAATGTACTACTGAATACATTTTCCAGGCTCCCCCACACAGCGTTGTTTATCCTTCACAAATAGGAGCCATGCACTGAACGTTGGGGTTGGGGGGTGGCAAATATACCACCTGGAGTTCCTGCCATTCTAAAACATCCCTGTCATATTAACCACTGATGAAAACACTGACAGATCCTAACATTAGGCAAAGCTATTGAAGGAAATATGGTTATTTATAATTTTTTATTGAGTATATCTGAATATTGATGCATGGTCTTCGCACCATATATTGTGATTGAAGCCTTGGTTTCCACACATGGATGCTTAACAGGGCAATTTCTTACTAACCGCTTATTAAGTTATACCATGGGTCTGTCCGAAAACCTACTGATCTCTCTAAATAGGCGGCATTTTTGTCATCCTATGTGCACTCCCAAGAAGAAGGCTGTCTAAATTCAGAGTGATAATCAGACTGAATAACGAGGGAGCATTCGATGTCCTGGTCAGGGTTACAGTGGGTCAGACTCATTGGGCGAAAGGCAGGAAACACCCCGAATAGATCGCCAGTCCATCACAGGGCACACACAAACACACGCACACTTCTAGTAGCAATTTCTAGTAGCACAAATTGGCCTGCATGTCCTTGGACTTGTGGGAGAAACCTCGAGCAGACACAGGGAGAACGGACCACCCGCTCCACCTGGGAATCGTCTTTTTGAACATATTTAAACATTTGAACATGTGAGCTTCATTTGAACAGTACTGAGAGATGGAGCTTATACTAAACAAAAAAAATGTTAAAAATTACTTTTAAACACAAGTTGTAAAATGTAATGAACAAAAATGGAAATTTATTGTGAGGAAAAAGTTAGGACACCCCCACATTTATTACTACTTAAAATGTCTAAAATTAGAACCCGGTGCACCACATCAGCTGTAATGATTAGACCATCGTTAGAGGACATTGGAGTTTTATTTAAACCTCAGACATTAGTTTGTTTGCTCTTGATTGTTGAAGTTGTTATCACCATGGTGAGATCTAAAGAGCTCTCTGAGGCCTTCAGAAAGAAGGTTGTAGATGCATCTGAGTCTGGGAAGGGATTTAAAAAGATCTCAAAACAATTAGAAATCAGCTGTCCGGAAAATCATTTACAAGTGGAGAACATTTAAAACAACTCAGGCCGTCCTAGCAAGTTCAGCCCAAGAGCAGATGAAGTCTCCAATAATCCTACAATGTCATCACGGGACCTACAGGTAGCTCTTGCCACAGTTGATGTCAAGGTACATGCATCTATTATCAGAAAGAGATGCACAAATTTGATTTTCATGGGAGGTGAGCAAGAAGGAAACCCTTGCTGTCAAAAAAAAACATCAGGGAAAGACTAAAGTTTACCAGAGAACACCTAGACATAGGGTGTCCTAACTTTTTCCTCACAATCAATTTCCAGTTTTGTTCATTACACTTGTGTTTAAAAGTATAATTTTTTCAGTTTTATTTGTTCAATGATATAAGCTCCATCTCTCAGTACGGTTCAAATGAAGCTCAAATGTTCATATGTTTAAAGATATTCAAAAAGACAAAGGTTCTCATGGGGTGTCCTAACTTTTTCACATGACTGTAGATCTGTACTGAGTTCAAATGAACAGTGCGTTATGGTTATGAAGTACCCATGACAATACATCAAACACAAACCTCATCTGTCATTAACGTAGCAATGGCTCGACCAATCTCATGGTACGCTCTGGCTTTTCCTTTGGGCCCCAGGAGAACAAACAGGAATCTGTAAAACAATACAAGTAAAAACATTTTCACTAGGAGTCTATAAAAATCCATTTGTTTTCCAATCTTGATACTATAGAGTATGTTTAATAACAGAACTATCACAGAAACGCATTATCAGTGTGAGTTCTGTAATGGCGTGAAGGTCACAGCAAAGTCACGGTATGTCAGAAGGAAATCATTAAGCTGTAAGTTTTCCATTGTACAGCAGACTGAATCCATACATTAGACAAAGTCAGGAAGGTTTATTAGCTAAGGTGAACCAGGCTATTGTAAGATCTATTACACTTTCCACTGTGACTAATCCCTTGTCTAATAATTAAGGCTTCCTGTAAAATGTAAGTAAATAATGTATATTAGCATTATTAGTACTATTAAAAGTGCTACTTTTATTTTTAATTGTATTAAGCCTTAAGTTTTCTATTCAGGTACATACATATTTTTTCCATTTTATTATCAGGTTTTACATGAGTCATGGTAGATCTGCTTTCCCCAAAATTACTGGGCACAATGCAGAAACTCACCCTGAACTGAATGGCAAACAACTGCAAATGTCACTCCCTCCCTTGGCAGACAAATGCCTAGTTCACACTACACGATTTGTCAGCGCACGAATGGTCGGCGCTAGATTTGCCGACTCTGGAGCAACTCGGCATTCGCTCACCGATCGATGTGTGAACTGCTCGACAACTCGATATGAGTGGCCGAGCACTTGGCAACTGAAGATACCTATCTAGCATGCTAGAAATCTAGATATGAGTCGGCCGACTGGCAATGAGTGCGGTGTCGAACAGCCAGTGAGAACACAAGATACGGGGTGAGGGGAAAAGCATGGGACAGGGACACACACTCAAGTTTTACAGTATTTCTGACCTTATCGTTCTCTACAAAACATAACACCAACGTTGCATTGCAAAAAATATTTATTAATCCACTTAGATTGATTTATTTTTCCTACTTGCTTTAACGCTGCACATCAGCACACAAACTTCGATCGCTCGCTACTTGTTGTACATGTATTTTTGGACGTGGTATTATTAAACCTTTCGTCACTTCTCGCGTGTGTTTTCGGGACAAAACGTAGTTTGGGAGACCAGAGAAGCTCGCCTGCGATTCCAGTTGGTGATAGATCGTGTAGTGTGAAACCCCCTATCGCCGATCAGTCGTGTAGTGTGAAATACACACCGACTTGAAAGACTCCCGATTACAAGAGATCCAGTTGAGTAGTGTGAACTGTAGAGCGACCTGATGACTTGGAAAGTCGTGAGGTGTGAACTTGGCAATAGTAACTGATGTTTACCCATGTGTGTATACAGATGCCCGAAAGGCTGATAGCACCGGGTATTTGAATGCTACACCCCAGTAGCTGTGGGATAGCGCAATTTACCTCTGATCCACCTGAGTGGTCCAAGGTATGTGCAATTAAAATAAATATTAGAAGCAAAGCCGCATGAAGACATCTAAACGGTTAACATGGTAATTTATTTGCAATTATTAAAAACAATGTTATAGGCGGCCAGGTGGCGCAGCGGGATAATCCGCTGGCACACCATTGCTGGAATTCTGAACTCCTGAACTCTGAGTTTGAACATCAGCTCTGCTACCGGTCAGCTGGGCACCCACTAGCGGGCATAATTTGAAGTGCCTGCAGCAGACAAAATTGGCCATTAAAGTCTGCCGAGTGGTAAAAGACCAGACTGAAAGTGGGTGGGGTCTTTGACGAGTGCAAGGACCCTGGTTAGTATGCCGAGGCGCCTGTACAGACAGTGGAGGAGCACAGAGGTCAGTGCGTGGCTCTCCACATGCAAATACTGGCCTCACGCGCAAATTCACTGATACCCCCGGTTCCGCGGTTCAAAACAAAGAGGTTCCAGACAGCGAACTAGCTTTCTAATCTGGCACCACAGAATACTTGGCGACGTAATCTGTGGGCATGTCACAGTGTAAAGATTTGGAGTGGACGTTTTCACATGAGACTTTATAACATTATATAGAATTTAAACAACTTTCAGATTTTAAAGTTCACCAGATTACATTTTTAGTCAGTTTGCTGCTGATATTCGCTGATATTTTCAAAGCGATGAACTGTGTGATATGACGTGGTAGAAGTGACGGACAGTATAAATGCTTAACGTGAAAAATAAAGGGTAACGTGGCTTGTTGTACTAAAACAATGAGCGATTAATTTAAACAGTACAGAGCACTTATAACCAGTAATAATGGAGAGAAATTTTGTGTTCATGTGTCAAACTTTTAGTACATTCAGCCACGTTACGCTTTATTTAGGTGAAGCTTTTTGCGGATTCAGAACCCCGAGCTGCATAAACATCTCACGTGAAGTTAATACGGCTAAACACAGATACACGTGGAGCTTTTAGACTGGATTTGATGGTTATTTCACACAGATGGATCTTCATGTCGTGAAACTTTAGTGATGTTTTATCGCTCAAGCCGAGCGCTGAGCAAATCGGCTACCTGCGCCGAGGGTTCTCATGTCAATAAACTAAAGAAAACAACAACTGCGACAAACACGTCTACGTCTTCTTATCACCAATAGTTGAGCGATGCTTTAAAACGAACATCTGTAACAACAGCACAAATAATCGCAGGTAACTGTTATATCGTCAGTACATCCGTCAGTACTGGAATAACGATTAATAATCAGAGAAACCGCGATGTACCGTTAGCACAACAGGTGCATGTTTATTAATGTCTTACACTGTTTTTAACCGCTGGTGAGAGGGGGAACAACATCTCCCAGCATTCAGTGCACTACTACAACTACGGCACCACAGAAAGGTCAATCCCCACAAAATACATCACAGTAACCTACACACTCCGCCATCATGTTGCTACTCTTTACTTTTGTGTGTAACGCCCAGAGGTGGAAAGTAACGAATTACATTTACTCGCGTTACTGTAATTGAGTAGTTTTTTTGTGTACTTGTACTTTTTAAAGTAGATTTTACAACCAGTAATTTTACTTTTACTTAAGTATGTTTTGTATTAAGAATTGTAATTCGCTACATTTTAAATAACATCCGTTACTGAGTAAAATAAACATAAAATAATTTTTTTTTATATGATATTTGAATGAAAAAGAACTATTGTGAGATTTATATCCACTTGTCCTGTTTTACACAGAAGAGACACGCCCTCCTGTTAAAAAAATAACTAAGTAACGTTTACTCTTGAGTACATTTTAAAAGAGTTACTTTTTATTTTTTACCTGAGTACATTTTTAGACTAGTAACTTTACTCATACTTAAGTAAAAATTCATTAAAGTAATAGTACTTTTACTTGAGTACAATATTTTAGTACTCTTTCCACCTCTGGTAACGCCCACTGTTGATGACGAAGGCTTGGTCCCCAAAAACTGGTCGAAACACGGGTCGGTTCTCTACAAAACACCTAGGTTCGAAGAAACCTGAACAGAACCGGTTCAAGAACCATGGTTCTTTTGGTGGAAAAGCGCTATGAATGTGTGGGCGAATAAGAACGGGGGGGGGGGGGGGGGTGGACTGCGCATGTGTTGGAGGGAGCTTGAGGCAGGCAAAAATACCCTCCTCAGACAGGATCAGTGTCTCCAGCAGCGACACTGCTGAGATAAAATTGGCAAAAAATTTGCCTTACACTAAAAATACATACAGTCAATATCTCACGTTTAGCTTTATTTAGCATATAAAAATCCTAATGTAGACTTAATATAAAGTAGTAATCTTTGAAGGTAATAAATACAAAAAACATGACTTTTCACCATGTACTTTTATTGCCTAAGTAACTGTCTCATAATACAACTCATAAGACCTTTTCCTAGCAAAAAACATTTAACGTTTGTGACTATGGAAATCTCCTAAACATTTTACCAATACAATTTTTTTACACCACCCATGCTGAGTGGATTACCTTGTGGGCACGGGGACTTCAGTGATGCCTGCGAGCATGACAGACTGCTGCAGACGCACAAATGCCACAAACGGAGCGTCCAGGAAGTCAACTTCACCCACCAGTACGTTAGCCGCCTCCGCATCCCGTGGGATCTTCTTCATGAATTTATTGTTCAACTGCACATAGAGTAATAATAGGGTACAGATTAATAAATGTAAACCAGACATCTGAAGTCTAAATCAAATTAATAACAAAAATACACAAAATATATACACCTCCTTGTTTCTACACTTACAATTCTACAATTACTGACTGTAGTCCATCTGTTTCTCTGCATGCTTTGTTAGCCTCCTTTCATGCTGTTCTTCAATGGTCAGGACTCTCCCAGGACCACTACAGAGCAGGTATTATTTGGGTGGTGGATCATTTTCAGCACTGCAGGTGACAATGACGTGGTGGTGGTGTGTTAGTGTGTGTTGTGCTGGTATGAGTGGATAAGACACAACAATGCTGGTGGAGTTTTTAAACACCTCACTGTCACTGCTGGATTGAGAATAGTCCACCAACTAAAAACATCCAGCCAACAGTGCCCAATGGGGAGCTTCCTGTGACCACTGATGAAGGTCCAAAAGACCAACTCAAACAGCAGCAATAGATGAGCGATCGTCTCTGACTTTACATCTACAAGGTGGACCAACTAGGTAGGAGTGTCCAATAGAGTGGACAGTGAGTGGACACAGTATTTAAACACTCCAGCAGCACTGCTGTGTCTGATCCACTCATACCAGCACAACACACACTAACACACCACCACCATGTCATTGTCACTGCAGGGCTGAGAATGAGTCACCACCTAAATAATACCTGCTCTGTAGTGGACCTGTGGGGGTCCTGACCATTGAAGAACAGGGTGAAAGCAGGTTAAAAAGGTATGTAGAGAAACAGATGGACTACAGTCAGTAATTATAGAACTACAAAGTGCTTCTATATGGTAAGTGGAGCTGATAAAATTGACAGTGAGTGTAGAAACAAGGAGGTTGTTTTAATGTTATGGCCAATCGGTGTATAAACTATATGATATATTTAACAATCAATTTATGAATCTTTAATGCGTCACAATTAAGCATTTTTATTTTTAGAGGAAAGGTGTTTTCTAATTAGAATCTTTTTCGGTGGTGGATAGGGGTCAGCATGGGCACCCTGACTACACAACAAACTGTGAAACACTGTGCGACACTCCCCACGTGCATCAATGAGCCTTTAGCCACCCATGACCCTGTCACCGGGTTACCACTCTTCCTTCCTTGGACCATATTTGATAGATACTGACAATTGCAGACCGGGAACACCCCACAAGAGCTGCAGTTTTCAAGATGCTCTGACCCAGTTGTCTAGCCATCACAATTTGGCCCTTGTCAAACTTGCTCAAATCCTCAGGCTTGCCCATTTTTCCTGCTTCTAACATCAACTTTGCCTAATATATCCCACTCACTAACAGGTGCAGTGATGAAGAGATAATCAGTGCTATACACCGACCACGCATAACATTATGACCACTGACAGGTGAAGTGAATAAGTTGTATGATTTATAAAGTAGTTTAAACAGTAACTAACTTAATCCTATTAATAATTATTATTAAAAACAATTGTTCATAGCAATTAAATCTGTGCTCTAATTTACTCTGAAGCAAGGTTTAATCTATCTGTACTTTTATTATTTTCCCACCACTAAGGTATCATTCCAAATATTACTCACACACAGTTTTACAAACACTGGAAAACTACAAGGAAAGGTTATCAGAGGTCATGAATTTGGCACAGCATGAAAGAGTGTAGTAGTGAAGCCGGTGATAAGCCAGTAAACGTGAGCAGTGTGTGATATTAGACAATACAATAAA
This sequence comes from Trichomycterus rosablanca, assembly GCF_030014385.1. Lineage (NCBI taxonomy): Eukaryota > Metazoa > Chordata > Actinopteri > Siluriformes > Trichomycteridae > Trichomycterus > Trichomycterus rosablanca. The sequence continues at coordinate 8,783,444 of NC_086003.1, read as the reverse complement.
TCATTATTCATACTGAAGGCTAAAGCTTACGCACAAAACTTTACACACACCAAGACCTTGTGTGATAATGTTTAACCGCAGCATTCAGGTAAGACTGATAATCATGTGACTAACAGGGTAATGATTCCTGAACATTTGTACACTAGATGCATTGTTCAGATGAAAATGTAAAAGCCTGGTGCCAGAGACAGTGATTTTTAATCTGAGAGAGGAACTGAATCCAAAATTAAATAAACAGAAGTTGGTGTGTTACCACCAAACATACTAGTTTTTCAAGATACAGGTGCATGGCTATTTGAGGATCTCAGCTGAATGCCAGTCTGAATGTGTGGAAGAACATACTAGACATCCCTGCATTTCAGGCCTGCAACACATTCCAAAAAACGTTGGGACAGTAAAGCATTTACCACTTTGTAATGTTGCTATTCCTTTTCATCACACTTAAAAGACGTTTTGGCACCGAGGATACCAAGTGATTTAGTGTTTCAGCTTTTATTTTGTCCCATTGTTCCTGCAAACACGTCTTAATATGTGCAACAGTACGGGGTCGTCTGCAGGCAGGCCAGTCCAGTACTCGTACCTTCTTCTTCCGCAGTCATGCCTTTGTAATGTGTGCAGCATGTGGTTTTGCATCGTCTTGTTGAAAAATGCATGGACGTCCCTGGAAAAGACGACGTCTTGAAGACAGCACATGTTGTTTTAAGATGTCAAAGTATTTTTCTGCATTAATGTTGGCATCACAGAAGTGTAAATGACCTTTGCCAAGGGCACTGACACAGCCCCATACCATGACAGACCCTGGCTTTTGGACTTGTTGCTGATAACAGTCTGGATGGTCCTTTTCGCCTTTGGTCCGGAGCACACAGCGTCCATTTTTTCCAAAGCCCTGGAATGCTGATTCTTCTGACCACAATACACGTTTCCACTCTGTGATGGTCCATTCTAGATGCCTCAGAGCCCAGAGAAGTCGACACCGCTTCTGGACATGGTTAACATAAGGCTTCTTTTTTGCACAGTAAAGTTTTAAGGTGCATTTGTGCATGTAACTCTGTATTGTAGTGTTGACAAAGGTCATGTGGTTATATCAGCTATTGTTGAGTGGCAGTCCTTGATGCAGTGCCGTCTGAGGGATGGAAGATCACGGGCATTCAGCTTAAGTTTGCGCCCTTGGCCTTTACGCACTGAAATTCCTCCAGATTCCTTGAATCGTTTAATGATATTATGCACTGTAGAGGGAGAAATATGCAAATCCCTTCTGATCTTTATTTGAGGTACATTGCTTTTAAACATTTCAATCATTTTCTCACACATTTGTTGACAAACTGGAGATCCTCTGATCATCTTTGCTCATTAAAGACTCGGCCTTTCGTGGATGCTGCTTTTGTACCAAACCATGATTACAATCACCTGTTTGGAATCAGATCATTATTTACTTTTTTCACCTCATTTCTAGCCGTAAAACTGCCCCCGTCCCAACTTTTTTTTGGAATGTGCTGCAGGCCTGAAATGCAGGAATGGGTGTATATTAACAAATGAAGTTAAGTTGAGCAGACAAAACATGAAACATCTTGTGTTCAAACTGTCTGCTATCAAATAAAAGTCAAAGTAAATGTAAGAAAACTCTGCATTTGTATTTTATTTGCATTTTCCATATTGTCCCAGCTTTTTTTGATTTGGGGTTGTAATTATTGCAGTGTCTGCGTTGTCAGTTTAGCTAATATGTGGCACCAGGTCTTATCTTTACATAAAGACATGCCTAGATAAATTACATTTATGATTATTATTGATAATAAAGATCAGGGTATAAAAGTACAAATTGGTTAGTCTTGTGAAGGAGTCTGAAGTCTTTAAACCCTTTCATATTTGTTCTTTTAGCCAAGAAGTTAAGTGCATAGGCCAGTAAGAATCAAATGGACGGATGAACATTGCAGTTTTCCAGGTGACAGGTCTAATATACACCGACCAGGCATAACATTATGAGCACTGACAGGTGAAGTGAATAACACTGATTATCTCTTCATCACAGCACATGTTAGTGGGTGGGATATATTAGGCAGCAAGTGAACATTTAATCCTCAAAGTTGGTGTGTTAGATCTTTGCGCTTGCCTATTTTTCCTGCTTCTGAGTGAGTTTGACGAGGGCCAAATTGTGATGGCTAGACGACTGGGTCAGAGCATCTCCAAAACTGCAGCTCTTGTGGGGTGTTCCCGGTCTGCAGTGGTCAGTATCTATCAAAAGTGATCCAAAGAAGGAACAGTGGTAAACCAGCAACAGGGCGGCCAAGGCTCATTGATGCACGAGGGGAGCGAAGGCTGGCCCGTGTGGTCCGATCCAACAGACGAGCTACTGTAGCTCAAACTGCTGAAGACGTTAATGCTGGTTCTGATAGAAAGGTGTCAGAATACACAGTGCATCACAGTTTGTTGTGTATGTGGCAGCAAAAGGGGGACCAACACAATATTAGGTAGGTGGTCATAATGTTATGCCAGATCGGTGTATTTCGCACCGTAAACGCGCAGTGAAAAATCATGAAGAAAGAAAACAAGAAACGTCTGCAAATAAAAAAGCACTTGGCCAAAATATTAATTAAATGCACAACCCCCTAATCCAGTGCTCTATAAACCAATCACCTGTGAATCCCCAAGATTATAGCATTTAAAGAGAGAAGACACAGTCCATGACCTATCTCTAAATACTTGCTCAGTTTGATGGATAAACAGTGTAAAGGCCACAAAGTTGGAACAATATTATTAACATTTTCCGGAGAGTAAAGGGTCACATGGGGAACCATATACACGTGCACACAAACACACCTGGTCCTTCTCGGGCTTGTCAGACAGATCATTAAGGCTACTGGAGGTCAGGTTGCGATGTGGTGTGGTTGGACTACCTGTATAGGGGAGACAAAGATCAAACGTCAGCTCCAACACACAAATCACTGTAAGAATTGATAGAAATAATACTGTAGATACATCTAATACAGAAAGAAAGAAATTAAGAATTTTCCATTCATTCACTATGTGACCCTCTGACAAAAGCATTCGTTCTCATGGTAAAACCTCAAGTGAAATTTAATATTTATTAAATTTATATGACAGTTCACTTCTAAGTTCAAAGTTTGTTTTTCATGAGCTTATCTGTGCTGAACCCAAATAAAAGTAATAGACTGATATTAAATGGACTTAGGAACAAATTAATAAAGATAAAGATCAAATCTAAACTTGGGATAACATTCTAAATGTATTTTATTATTTCATTTTATGATATTGCTATTTCAATAAAGAGTAGTTTCTGTGTTTATACCCCCATGATGCAATGCAACCATACATGTAGAACATGGTTTCAAAACGTGACATTTAAATAATTGTGTAATAAAACAAAAAGTACATTTAGCCTTGTAATTGTAATATGTATTGTATATATGTTATTAAATAAAGGCTTTGTATATTTAATCAGTGCTTCATTATGTTTCTGATTAATGGTTGAGTTAAGCGATTTCATTTATAGACTTTGGGAGCAACCAGCACTTAAGGTAACCTGGTATGCAATACCAAACCTGAGCTCACACATGCCAAAACACACCAAACAATGACCACTTAGCAGTCAAGAGTAGTATAAGGTGTTCTGGCTTAATCTCCAGCATTAGACTTACAAAGCAGACCCGTGCTGCTGCTTCTCTGCATTTGTATTTGGTCTTCAGAGACGGCAAAGCAAGGCGCTGTGTGGTCGACAGAACCACGTGCTTTCATGTCACACATACAAACACACCCACACACACACACAAGGAAGCATGGTGTACAAAAGGGAAATAGGAAGGAAAAAGAAAAAAGAAATGTCAGAAGAGAACAAAAGGTTAAGCAACATTAAGTGCAGAAGAAAAAAATCAGCAAATTTATTTATAATAATACTAATGCTTAGTCATATAGAATTAGACAAATTGGCCTTCATTACAATGTGAGCCATTGTAATCGACCAAAACACTAGAACACAGAGAATCCTGACTAGTCGCTCTTTTGCGTTATTCTTGTTTGACAAGACAGTGCATGAATCCAAGAATCATTAAACAATAAATGTGATCCCAAACTGACATCCTCACAGTAACCTAGCCAGCTATGTAAAACACTGCAGACATGATGGTTGTGATTTGTGCTCAGACACAATTTTTATCAAATGTGTCCTATTTCTAAAATACAGAATTAACTTTCTGGTAAAACCATCAGGTAGCATTCGGGACAGATCATATTACTGTTAGCCAGAAAAGCCAGGGCAAAGATTACATTATCAGATTGAATGAAAGAAAGCAAGAAAAACAGATATTAAGAGAGATAGTTAAGATAAGAGTGTAGTAGTAAGCAACTTTACCGTTCTCCTGGTTTGAAAACAGCCGACTTGCACTGGACACGGTTCGGCCGATGTCAGCCAGCGAGCGCAGGTTAGATTTCTTGGTCTGGTGTCGGTGTTTGCGCAGCAGCATGTATGTGACGCTCTCCTTCAGCTCAGGCTTCAGCAGCCCTGCCTCGATCTGATTGTCTGTGATCATGTCTGAGAGAAAGAGAGGAAGAACAGAAAAAGAGATTAAATTAGCACTTGTGGTTTTATTAATTACGAGGTTCTTCAGAAAGTCTCTGCACATTTTTAAAACTTTAATTATAAGCCGCTCAGGTGGTGCAGTGGTAAAGTACACTAGCGCACCAGAGTTGGGGTCTCGAATACATCGTATTGAATCTCAGCTCTGCCTTCCGACTGGGCTGGGCGGCAGCATGAACGACGATTGGCTGTTGTTCAGGGTTAGGGGTAAAAAAGTTGGATCATAGGTCCTCATAACTGGTGCGACTGCGGCCCCTGCTGCCTGACTGATGGCGCCTGCACAGGGCTGAGGAATAATGCTGATGGGGGTGTGGCCCTCCGTACACAGTGCCCGTCGGTGTATGAACTCGACTCGTGCAGGTGAAAAATGCAGTCTGTACTGACTGTACGTGTCGGAGGGGGCGTATGTCAGTTGAGAGGCGTCCTCAGTCAGCGGTGAAGGGTCGAATCAGTATAGAGGACACATTCAGGGTAATTGGACACGACTAGATTAGGGGAGAAAATTGGGGGGGGGAAAGTGGGGGAAGAAACAAAACAAAAAAAAACTTTATTTATTCAACAGAGTTAAATAGTTCAATTTCAAAAACAAATGATATCACTTTTCTACATAGTCACCTTCCGATGCATTCTTTTTAGCATCGTACCATTTTTAACGCCATCAGCAAAAAATTTTTTTGGTTGAGCACATAGCCACTGATGCAACTCTGCTTTAACATCATCATCACATGAAAATCTTCTTCCCCTTAAAGCTTCTTTCTTTTCTTAAAGCTTTAAAAAAGTGGAAATCAGAAGGCGCTAAATCCGGACTATAAGCTCTCTCTCAGTCCTTCAGACATGACCAATTACTGCTCATCCCACCCTCACCGTTTCCAACCAAAATATAAAAATGCACAAACTTTTTGAAGATCCCTCATAGCAATAAGCAGTCTGGACCATACAGGTGTATGCAAATACCCCCCTCCCCCCAATAATTGCATTCCATGGCTCGAATTCATAAACACTTTTAGTGCAAAGAGTTGTTCCTAGTGACAAAATTCTAAGACAATTCTTAAAATTGTGGGTGTTTGCTATGATGTTAAGAGTAGAGCCTACTAAAGATAAGGTTATTCATAAAGCATCTTAAACATTAAAAGAGCTCATAAGGTGAAAAACTGTTAGGTGTAGGGAGGAGGTCTTTTAAAAGGATTTCCTAAGCAGAGGAGAAAATAACAAAAAGACGAAGAGGTGGAAGAAATGCGCTCCAAATAAAGAATGACTTAATAAAACTCTACAGATTAGATCAGGCAGAAATAATGTTTGTCTTTGAGCTTATTAGAGACACAATCACATCTCCTACCCAGCGCTAAAATGCCATAATGGCAGAAATAAAAGTCATTACAACTCTAAGATATTTGGCTAATGGGAAAATACAACAAGGCAGCAGTGATGACTTGGGTCTGTCACAACCTTCCATCAGCAGAGTGATCACACAAATAACTACCGCACTTTCTAAACCTCATATCATGTCAAAGTTCATTTCATGTCCAGTGGACATTCGAACCCTACAGCAATCATAGTAATTTAATATAGTGGAGCCATTTTTCTCCATTCATTCATTGTCTGTTTTACCACCTCTTTCTATATATATATATATATATATACAGTACAATGAGCAAACATTCGGAGAGCGGACAGTGTTTTTCCGGTGTTTTTTTTTATATTTTGTAAAATTCAATATTAAAATGTCCCCAAAGAATGTGCAGAGGAAGTGCAGTGGTTAGAAAACGAAAAAAAATCACTATTTGTTGTGTTGTATAATTACACCTGCCTGTAGCTGTCACTGTGTATCAGACAGAGGGGACAGTTAGTGAGAGAGAGAGAGAGAGAGAGAGAGAGAGAGAGAGAGAGAGAGAGAGAGAGAGAGAGAGAGAGAGAGAAGAAGGAATTCGGCTCAGTAAAGTATTCTTTCTTTTATGCAATTACACCTACAAAATACAACACTACTGAAATAAAGAAGGAAAAATGGCACGGATTAATTCTATTTACATGATTTCTTATGGGAAAAATAGGTTTAACTAACGAACATTTTGACTTAAGAACAGCCCTTTGGAACCAATTAAATTCCGCTGTATTTGACTCAGGTGCATTGCTTTGTTACATGTTGGTTTGTTTATTTATTTACCAACAATCTGCTGCAGTGAATTAGCCTCCATGTCGAGCATAACGGTGCCCTTCTCTATGCACGTCTTCAGCTCGAAGAGGGAGTGCAGAGCAAGAGTGGCGACGTGGGGCTTACTCCACCTCTCTCCACCTTCTTCTACTTTCTCCTCGAATTTAATCCACCTACAGAGACAAACACACGCACAAGCACAGGCATGAGATACTTCTGTAAATAATTAACCAGAGATCAGAGGTCTGACTTCTGCTTGAGATGCTTATTTAACAAGATTTCATTATCTTATTCCTATCAGTCATCTAGTTTTATGGATAGATGTACAACATTTACATTGTCGGCATTTAGCAGTATGTCGCTTTTATCCAAAGCGACTTACAGTACTGTGATAGTATACAGTCTAAGCAATTGAGGGTTAGGGCCTTGCTCAAGTGCCCAACAGTGGCAACCTGGCAATGGTGGGGTTTGAACCAGCGACCTTCTACTTACTAGTTCAGTACCTTAACCGCTAGGCTACAAATGTCAAACATGTACAAGAAACCTGGTAGGAAAATAATTCTGTGCAATCAGGGTACAACTTTCAAGTAAATCATCATGATCAAGGTCAGACCTGTTAAATCTGAAAATTACTTAATTAGAACCTGTCTGCCAATGTGAAGCAGACTAGAAGGTCTCAAGACAGCACATGATTCCACGATTTAAAGAGATTCAAATACAGATGTGAAACTATGTGAAAGGGTGAAAGGGTTGCAATAGGCTTTGGGACTATCGCAAACCACAGTGAGAGCCATTATGCACAAATGAAGAGAACTTAGAACAGTAGTAAACCTTTCCATTAGTGTTTGGCCTACCAAAATGTCATCAAAAACACATTGATGACTCATCCGGGGGGGGTTCCAAAAACCCAGACGAACATCTAAAGACCTGCAGGCCTCACTTGCCTCAGAACAGAATAGAATAGAACGCCTTTATTCGTCATATATACAGTGTATCACAAAAGTGAGTGCACCCCTCACATTTCTGCAGATATTTAAGTATAGCTTTTCATGGGACAACACTGACAAAATGACACTTTGACACAATGAAAAGTAGTCTGTGTGCAGCTTATATAACAGTGTAAATTTATTCTTCCCTCAAAATAACTCAATATACAGCCATTAATGTCTAAACCACCGGCAACAAAAGTGAGTACACCCCTTAGTGAAAGTTCCTGAAGTGTCAATATTTTGTGTGGCCACCATTATTTCCCAGAACTGCCTTAACTCTCCTGGGCATGGAGTTTACCAGAGCTTCACAGGTTGCCACTGGAATGCTTTTCCACTCCTCCATGACGACATCACGGAGCTGGCGGATATTCGAGACTTTGCGCTCCTCCACCTTCCGCTTGAGGATGCCCCAAAGATGTTCTATTGGGTTTAGGTCTGGAGACATGCTTGGCCAGTCCATCACCTTTACCCTCAGCCTCTTCAATAAAGCAGTGGTCGTCTTAGAGGTGTGTTTGGGGTCATTATCATGCTGGAACACTGCACTGCGACCCAGTTTCCGGAGGGAGGGGATCATGCTCTGCTTCAGTATTTCACAGTACATATTGGAGTTCATGTGTCCCTCAATGAAATGTAACTCCCCAACACCTGCTGCACCCATGCAGCCCCAGACCATGGCATTCCCACCACCATGCTTGACTGTAGGCATGACACACTTATCTTTGTACTCCTCACCTGATTGCCACCACACATGCTTGAGACCATCTGAACCAAACAAATTAATATTGGTCTCATCAGACCATAGGACATGGTTCCAGTAATCCATGTCCTTTGTTGACATGTCTTCAGCAAACTGTTTGCGGGCTTTCTTGTGTAGAGACTTCAGAAGAGGCTTCCTTCTGGGGTGACAGCCATGCAGACCAATTTGATGTAGTGTGCGGCGTATGGTCCGAGCACTGACAGGCTGACCCCCCACCTTTTCAATCTCTGCAGCAATGCTGACAGCACTCCTGCGCCTATCTTTCAAAGACAGCAGTTGGATGTGACGCTGAGCACGTGCACTCGGCTTCTTTGGACGACCAACGCGAGGTCTGTTCTGAGTGGACCCTGCTCTTTTAAAACGCTGGATGATCTTGGCCACTGTGCTGCAGCTCAGTTTCAGGGTGTTGGCAATCTTCTTGTAGCCTTGGCCATCATCATGTAGCGCAACAATTCGTCTTTTAAGATCCTCAGAGAGTTCTTTGCCATGAGGTGCCATGTTGGAACTTTCAGTGACCAGTATGAGAGAGTGTGAGAGCTGTACTACTAAATTGAACACACCTGCTCCCTATGCACACCTGAGACCTAGTAACACTAACAAATCACATGACATTTTGGAGGGAAAATGACAAGCAGTGCTCAATTTGGACATTTAGGGGTGTAGTCTCTTAGGGGTGTACTCACTTTTGTTGCCGGTGGTTTAGACATTAATGGCTGTATATTGAGTTATTTTGAGGGAAGAATAAATTTACACTGTTATATAAGCTGCACACAGACTACTTTTCATTGTGTCAAAGTGTCATTTTGTCAGTGTTGTCCCATGAAAAGATATACTTAAATATCTGCAGAAATGTGAGGGGTGTACTCACTTTTGTGATACACTGTACATACAGTGTATCACAAAAGTGAGTACACCCCTCACATTTCTGCAAATATTTCATTATATCTTTTCATGGGACAACACTATAGACATGAAACTTGGATATAACTTAGAGTAGTCAGTGTACAGCTTGTATAGCAGTGTAGATTTACTGTCTTCTGAAAATAACTCAACACACAGCCATTAATGTCTAAATAGCTGGCAACATAAGTGAGTACACCCCACAGTGAACATGTCCAAATTGTGCCCAAATGTGTCGTTGTCCCTCCCTGGTGTCATGTGTCAAGGTCCCAGGTGTAAATGGGGAGCAGGGCTGTTAAATTTGGTGTTTTGGGTACAATTCTCTCATACTGGCCACTGGATATTCAACATGGCACCTCATGGCAAAGAACTCTCTGAGGATGTGAGAAATAGAATTGTTGCTCTCCACAAAGATGGCCTGGGCTATAAGAAGATTGCTAACACCCTGAAACTGAGCTACAGCATGGTGGCCAAGGTCATACAGCAGTTTTCCAGGACAGGTTTCACTCGGAACAGGCTTCGCCAGGGTCGACCAAAGAAGTTGAGTCCACGTGTTCGGCGTCATATCCAGAGGTTGGCTTTAAAAAATAGACACATGAGTGCTGCCAGCATTGCTGCAGAGTTTGAAGATGTGGGAGGTCAGCCTGTCAGTGCTCAGACCATACGCCGCACACTACATCAACTCGGTCTCCCAGAAGGAAGCTGACGCACAAGAAAGCCCGCAAACAGTTTGCTGAAGACAAGCAGTCCAAGAACATGGATTACTGGAATGCCCTGTGGTCTGACGAGACCAAGATAAACTTGTTTGGCTCAGATGGTGTCCAGCATGTGTGGCGGCGCCCTGGTGAGAAGTACCAAGACAACTGTATCTTGCCTACAGTCAAGCATGGTGGTGGTAGCATCATGGTCTTGGGCTGCATGAGTGTTGCTGGCACTGGAGAGCTGCAGTTCATTGAGGGAAACATGAATTCCAACATGTACTGTGATAAGCATGATCCCCTCCCTTCGAAAACTGGGCCTCATGGCAGTTTTCCAACAGGATAACGACCCCAAACACAACCTCCAAGATGACAACTGCCTCGCTGAGGAAGCTGAAGGTAAAGGTGATGGACTAAACCCAATTGAGCACCTGTGGCGCATCCTCAAGTGGAAGGTGGAGGAGTTCAAGGTGTCTAACATCCACCAGCTCCGTGATGTCATCATGGAGGAGTGGAAGAGGATTCCAGTAGCAACCTGTGCAGCTCTGGTGAATTCCATGCCCAGGAGGGTTAAGGCAGTGCTGGATAATAATGGTGGTCACACAAAATATTGACACTTTGGGCACAATTTGGACATGTTCACTGTGGGGTGTACTCACTTATGTTGCCAGCCATTTAGACATTAATGGCTGTGTGTTGAGTTATTTTCAGAAGACAGTAAATCTACACTGCTATACAAGTTGTACACTGACTCCTCTAAGTTATATCCAAGTTTTATTTCTATAGTGTTTTCCCATGAAAAGATATAATAAAATATTTGCAGAAATGTGAGGGGTGTACTCACTTTTGTGATACACTGTATACTGTACATGTGTACAGTACAATGAAAGCTGGGTTAGAGTGCAGGGTCAGCCATTGTATGGTGCCCCTGGAGCTGAGAGGGTTAAGGGCCTTGCTCAAGGGCCCAACAGTGGCTGCATGCAACCTTTCAGTTGATAGCCCAAAGCCCTACCCACTAGGCTACTACTGTCCCATAAGTTAAGACCAATGTAAAGGATTCCACAATAAGAAAGACACTGGGCAAAAATGGCATACCCTAAGAGAGTTGCATGGTGCAAACCTTTGCTGACCAAAAAGATAACAAATGCTCATGTTGCATTAACCAAAAACATCTAAATGACCCCCAAGACTGTTGTGAAATGCTTTTGTGGCTTGTTGAGTCAGATAAGGAACTGTTTGAAAGACATGGGTTATGTTACATCTGGTTTAAAGCTACCTCTTTATTCCATCATAAGAACATCATACCACAGTCATACACAGTGGTACTAATGTGATAGTCTAGGGCTGCTTTGCTTCCTCAGGATCTGAATGACTTCCATAGCTGATGGAACCATGAATTCTCCCCTGTATTACAAAATCTTGAAGAAGAATGCCCACACGCCATTTAAAGGAAAAAGTCCACCTCTGAATGGCTGAAAATCAACTAAATTAAGGGGTTTTTTTTATTTTAAGTGACTGAAGTCCTGACTTGAATCTCATTGAGATGTTGTGGCAAGACACACACATACACACAGGTAGTATGCCTGTTCATCTTCGGTGAACACGTTTGTTCATTTTGTAATAGTCTGTGAGTGATCCAGTTTTAGTTCGAGTGGCAAAAGTACAGGGTTGTAAATTACCTTTGCCAACCCCTTATCATGACAACTCTTAGCTTTTGGACTTGTTGCTGATAACAGTCTGGATGGACCTTTTCATCGTTGGTCCAAAGCACACGGTGTCTATTACTTCCAAAAAAGACCTGGAATACTGAGTCATCTGACCACAGAACACTTTTCCACTGTGTGACGGTCCATCCCAGATGTTACCAAGCCCAGAGAACTTGAGGCTTCTTTTTTGCACAGTAAGGTTGTGTAAGTCTGTATTGTAGTGCATGCCAAAGTAATCCCTTGCCCATGTGGTTATATCAGCTATTGATGAAGGACGATTCTTGATGCAGTGTTGTCATGGGATCGGAGATCACGCGTGTTCAGCTTAGGCTTGTGCTCTTGGCCTTTACGCACTGAAATTGCTCCCGATTCCTTGAATCGTTTAATGAGATTTTGCACTGTAGAGGGAGAAATAAGCAACTCCCTTATAGTATTTCTTTGAGGAACATTGTTTTAAAACAATTTAATAATTTTCTCACGCATTTGTTTCTCGTATTCGTGGATAATGCACCTGTTGTCATCACCTGTTGGAGATAACATTATTATTTTTACCTCATTACTAGCCCTAAATTGTCCCTACTTTTCCTTTTCTATCCACTTCTCCTGTTGCAGGTTTCTGTTGCTTTAGTGTCTTTCATTGGTTAATTTGTTTCTGTTATTTTGGCCACTGGTTTTATTTTCTCATTTCTCATTTTTGTTTGTGGCTTTTAGCCACAGTATTTTCCTATCTTGGTTAAGCATTCTGAAAATATGGGGATAATTTTAAATTCTTGCAAATGCAGGGCTACACCTGGTGCCTCAGAGGTGAGGTGTGATCAGCCCCATTACAGTAATAAAGACAATTTGGTGTCTAATGTCTGGTGTCTTTGGTAGTCTAAAGAGTGGTGTTGACTTATTTGTGCTGTTACTATGCTTGCTCGTATATCTGCATGTTACCTGGCGGTCTCTTTCCACTCGACCTCTTGGTTATCGGATGGAAGCAGCTCATCGAGTTCGGTGAACAGCTGTGGAGGGGGTGGACCACTTTCCTCCTCGCCCAGGATAAAGCGGATGCGCTCAGCAGCCGGGGAGACTGCAGAGACAAGAAACTATTTAGAGACTAGGAGCAACACTGCATTATTTTACTACCAAGCCTCTCTATTTGTTTTAGTTAACCTAACAGGCTAAATGTAACAATTACAATCACATTAAACAGATACACAGATCAGACATAATATTAAAACCACCCATCTTATAAGCTCTTTAAAAAAAAGACCCCACGAGAACTCGACAAGTCATCTGAAAATGTCCTTCAAATTTTGTATGTTACAAGGTAGATCACCCTATGTGTACCTGGCATTCCATACAATCTGGAGAAAACAGAATTCATCTGACCAGCTGACCTTTTTCCATTACTCTAATGTCCAGCTTCGATGGCTGCATGTCTATTGAGTTAGCATGGGCACTTTGGCTGGCCTGCAGCTACGCAGTCCCATACACAGAAGGGTTTGATGCACAATGTTGTGACACCTTCACCTCAGCAGTATTAAGATTATTGATGGGGTGGCAGGATTAAGAAGAGAGATGAAGCACGACTGGACAAACTGATAAGGCGAGCTGGTGCAGTGGTCGGCATCGAACTGGAACCACTGGTAACGGTGGCAGAAAGGAGGACACTGTGTAAACTTTCTTCCATCATGGACAATGTCAGTCACCCACTACATACAGTTATCATTAAACAGAGGAGCATGTTCAGTGACGGGCGGCTGTCACAGAGCTGCTCCACGGACAGGCTTAGAAGGTCCTTCTGTTTTGTCCTCATTTAGTTTAAGGAAATTGATGTTTGTATTTTGGTCTTCCAAGAATAGTCCTATAATCCTACAAAGACCACACCTGTATTGGGCTGTGTGAGTGTGTTTGTGTTTACATGTGGGTATATGCTATGAGGTTAGCGTATCATGCTGGATCAGGGCACAGCACGGGCCTCCTAGAAATCCAAATATGTCTAAGGTAAACACAATCTCAGCTCCCAGAGCCCTGAACTCACACATACAAATGGGCAATCAGCCAGAGGGACAGATATTTTAAACTACTAACTTTTAATTTTATGAGGTATTTTAGGTATTTTTATGAGGACTTTTAGGTATTTTTATGAGGACTTTTAGGTATGCACATCATGCTCCTACCTGAGTATTAAGGGGTTCCACAGAGCTGGGTGAAGTTTCTGTTCCTATCAACTACACTGTTAAATTTATACTGTAACTAAAATTCAATACTAGTAATACTAGTAACATACACAGATCAGCCATAACATTAAAACCACCTCCTCGTCTTTATACTTACTGTCTATTTTATCAGCTCCACTTACCATATAGAAGCACTTTGTAGTTTAACAATTACTAACTGTAGTCCATCGGTTTCTCTGCATGCTTTGTTAGCCCCCTTTCATGCTGTTCCTCAATGGTCGGGACTCTCCCAGGACCACTACAGAGCAGGTATTATTTAGGTGGTAGATCATTCTCAGCACTGCAGTGACACTGACATGGTGGTGGTGTGTTAGTGTGTGTTGTGCTGGTATGAGTGGATCAGACAGAGCAGCGCTAATGGAGTTTTTAAACACCTCACTGTCACTGCTGGACTGAGAATAGTCCACCAACCAAAAATTTTCAGCCAACAGCGCCTTATGGGCAGCGTCCTGTGACCACTGATGAAGGTCTAGAAGATGACCAACTCAAACAGCAGCAATAGATGAGCGATCTTTACATCTACAAGGTGGACCAACTAGGTAGGAGTGTCTAATAGAGTGGACAGTGAGTGGACACGATATTTTAAAAACTCCAGCAGCGCTGCTGTGTCTTATCCACTCATACCAGCACAACACACACTAACACACCACTACCATGTCAGTGTCACTGCAGTGCCGAGAATGATCCACCACCTAAATAATACCTGCTCTGGGGGGGTCCTGACCATTGAAGAACTGCATGAAAGGGGGCTAACAACACATGCAGAGAAACAGATGGACTACAGTCAGTAATTGTAGAACTACAAAGTGCTTCTATATGGTAAGTGGAGCTGATAAAATGGACAGTGAGTGTAGAAACAAGGAGGTGGTTTTAATGTTATGGCTGATCGGTGTCTGTAGAGCAATTAATACAAACCAGAAAAACATTATAAATTAGCCACTAGCCAGTTTTTGGATGGTAGTTTCTCATATAAAAGTGATATTAGTGACATCTTGTATTAAGTTTTTACTCTTCTTCTTGGAAACCATCGCTTTCAGGCAGTGGTACAGGTACATTTCAAGCAGACTGGCTTCTTATTTATTATTTGTTTATTTATTAGGATTTTAACATCTTGTTTTACACACTTTGGTTGCATTCATGACAGGACAGGTAGTTACTGGTTACACAAGATTCATCAGCTCAAGTCTTTAATGTCAAACACACTCACTCACTCACTCACTGTCTTAACCGATTATCCAATCAGGTTCACCAGTTTTGGGGTGCTGGAGCCTATCCCAGCTTTTCAATGGGCGCAAGGCACACAGTAACACCCTGGACGGGGCGTCAGTCCATCGCAGGGCGGGCAGACACACACACACACACCCAGTGTCAACAATTCAGTGTCTCCAATTAACATGACTGCACGTTTTTGGACTGTGGGAGGAAACCCAAGCTCCCGGAGGAAACCCACGCAGACACGGAAAGACCATGCAAACTCCACACAGAAAAGACCCGGACCGCTTCACCTGTGAGGTGACAGTGCTACTCATCAAGTCACCATGCTGCCCAGATTGGTTTCTATCTCTAACATGATGCAACAGATGAGTGATAATGGGGCTTGTCATGTCAAGCCTCTGAAACTTCCCAACCCTGTTTACTTTAAAACCCGTGTCTGTGATGTTTTATGTACTGACGTGTCTATAAAGCTGTCTTTTTATTTCAAGGTCACCTATGTAAAATCCTTATCTGCTGAGCTTAGTTTAGGGAGGTGCAGTTAAACAGAAAGTGTAGTTCTGTCTGAGCACTTCAAAGCATTCCCTGTGCCTCATTAAATAGAACTCGCTGGATCTCAGCTGTGGGTTGAGTCCTCTGACTCCCTGATGCACCTTCTGGATATTTTGCTAGCTATCTTGCTCTTGCGGTTTCAAGCTTTTGTTTCTGGGAATTCTAGAACGGTAGCAGAGTTGTGGAGTTTAACTACCATGGGCAGCATTTCAAGTTTGTTCCTCTGTTTTGGTTTCCTGGTGAGCATTTGGCTTGTGGTTCTCTGGTGGATTGAGTAGCTGGTGGAGTTGCACCCCAGTGTTTTTTATTCCCTCTCAAATCCCTGTGTTTTTTGCATACAGTGGTTTAGTAAGGCCCACCGTCTTCTCCTAAGTATAGGTCTGAAGACCACTGAAAGGTGGCCCAGTGGTTGATAATACAATATTATTAGATTTTATTATCATTTAGTTTAGCTCCAACATATGACATTCACTAAAAACGACACATCCAGTGATACAACTGCTGATTAATGTACTTCAAACAAAATAAAATGTTGAAAGCCGCTCAGGTGGCGCAGCGGTAAAAAGACACGCTGCAACCAGGGCTGGATTCTGAGTACATCGTTTCGAATCCAGCTCTGCCTCCCCGGTTCGAGGCTGGGCGGCTGTATGAGCAACGATTGGCCGGTTGCACAGTTGGGGGTGGGACAAAGAACCGGATGTGGGTCTCTCTCTGTCAGAATGCGATTACGACCTCTGCCGGCTGATTAGAGGCGCCTGCACAAGAGATGAGCAAGAGTGCCCTTAGGGTGTGTCTCTCCGCATGCAACGCTAGGTGGCGCCAAACTCATCAATGTGCGCGTGGCAAAAATGCATCCGGCTGCTGCTCATGTTTCGGAGGGGATATGGGTTGGCTTCGATCTCCTCGGTCAGGGCGGGGGTCGCCATAAACAGAGGAAGCACGATGCAAATTGAACGATTGGATGCGCTAAAGGGGGAGAAAAAGGAAAAAAAAAAAAAAAAAAAAAAATGTTGTCAAACAAAATAAAATGTATGTCCTTTATCTTCTCCCCTAATTAACTCCAATTTAAATGTTTAAGAGAGGGCTCAGTGACAAAGTTAACTAAAGTTAAGGGCAGTGATAGCTCAGTGGTTAAGGTACTGGACTTGTAAACAGAAGGTTGCTGGTTCAAGCCCAAGTTTAAGTTGCCACTGTTGGGTCCCTGAGCAAGACCCTTAACCCTCAATTGCTCATCGTGTTCAGCTCATTGTGTAAGTCGTTTTGGATAAAAGCGTCTGGTAAATGCTGAAAATGTAAAATGTAAATGTTAACTTATATTTACTTAGATCTCATAGACTTGGCATGTATAACATCATGTTATATGTGTCATGTGACAATTTAGGCAAAAACATGACAATTTTCCAAAACCAAGTTCTGGATGTGGATGTGTCACCCTATTAAGTTCCTAGAGCAATAAACCCTTAAACCCTACTGCAACCAAAGGCTTTGTAGCATTTCTCCATTCTCACCCTTGTGGCTGAGAGCAATCACATTAGCTTTACCAACCTGTTCCAAACCACTGCTTCATCTTTATTTATGTGGTTTTAGGTGCTAGCAAACACTTTAGACATTATAACCAAAGTGTTGCGACCACATGCTAAAGCCTTAAAGGTGTCAGAGAACCAAGCCTGATGTCATTCACCTTGATAAATGACCGCATGAGGAGAAACCACAATGTATGATGCGGCTTAAGGGTAGCAGCAAAGGATAAAGAGGAGATTTAAGTCCTGTTGACTTCAGTGACTAAGTGGCTTAGGCTTGGGCTTGTTGTTTTTTTTGGCTTGTAGTTATGAGCAGAGTTGAGGAGGATCCCAATTCATAAATATAATTAATAGGGCTGGCTCGATACTACTTTTTTATGTCCGATACCGATACTGCAAATTGAGTATACTTTTTATTTATTAATTATTTTAAATTATTCTGAAATTATTTACTTCATTTTTTTTACATCACAGGAGAAAAGAACACTATGCCTAATGTAAAACATGGAAGAGGCTCAATGATGTTTTGGGGTTGCTTTGCTGCCTCAGGGACTGGGTGCATTAAATCTGTGCAGGGCACAATAAGGTCAGAGGACTATTAAGGCATTTTGGAGCTGCTATGAGTCCTGATCGGAATCTTATCGAACATTTGTGTAAAGAGCTAAAACTTGCACATGGAAAACAAACACCTCCCAAACTTGAGAGAACTGGAATAGTTTGCTAAACAAGAGTAGGTCAAACGACCAGCAGAGAAGTGCAGAAATAGAGAACACGCTTGATTGCAGTCACTTCCTCCAAAACCTGTGTTGCACAATATTTAGTTTAAGGGTATCAATATTTTTCTCCATGCCAGTTTAATTATCTCATCATTTTAAATAATATGTTTAGTTATAAATCAAGTTCCTGTTCGATTCATTTAAATAAATAATAAAAACAATACACTTCTGTGTGTTTATACCATAGACGAGAGTTTTAAGGTCATAGGTGTATGCTAGTAACTGTATCATCATGTGACTTACTGAGGGGTTTGAGGATGCTGGAGGCAGATTCATCCACGATTTCCGTGTCCGATTTGTCACTGGCTCCTTCATTGATGCGTTCCCGCCTTTCTTTTTGACTTGAACGTCTTCTGTGTCTCCGTCTGCGATGGTAACTCTTTGGCACATTTACACCGATGTACACTGTATGATGGCCTGAACACAGACACACACACACACACACACACACACACACACACACACACACACACACACAATTAATAATGCACAAAGTAACAGGCAATTATATGACAATCTATGTAAATAATAATAAATTTTAATATTAGTAGTATAATAATAATAATAACAATAACAATAAGCACAACAAAAGCTCTTTCTGTCATTGTTTGTGCTGTGTATGCTTTTGCAGACTGTGTAGGCCCTTTTAGCAGAGTAAGCAAATACGCTGTTATTTTGCACTCATTAGCATGTGAATAAACAACAACTACTTCCTGTTCAGCTGATCAGACAGGAAACAGCAGCTCTCAAAGGGTATTCCCTCACAAACATACTGTACAAACCTACACACGCTGTACATACTGCGCTTTCATACATAGGACAAAGGGTTAGGACAAAGAGTGAAATGCCAATAAAATCAGTGATTTGTAATTTTTTGTAACTTTTTTAATATGTTAAATATTTGTTTTTGCTATTTTATTTATGCTTTTTCTCCCCTATTCTCCCAATTTAGCTCAGTCAATTCGTCTTCCGCTGCTGGAGACTCCGGTCGTGTCCGAGGTGGGTATATTTGTCTGCCTTACGCTCCCTCCGACACGTGCGCAGTCCACCGGCCCCTTCTTATTCGCTCACACATTCGGTGAATTTGTGCGTGAGGCCAGTATTCGCACACGGAGACCCACGCACTGATCTCCTCCACTGTCTGTACAGGCGCCTTGGGATACTAACCAGGGTCCTTGCACAGCATCGAAGACCCCACTCACTTTCAGTCTGGTTAATGGCCAATTTTGTGTGCTGCAGGCACTGCCAATTATGCCCGCTAGGAGGGCGCCCAGCCGACCGGTAGCAGAGCTGAGATTCGAACTCAGGGAGCTCAGAATCCCAGCACCGGTGTGCTAGAGAATTAACCCGCTGTGCCACCTGGGCGCCCTTGTTTTAAATGTTATTGTACAGATTATAGATTACATTAAATGTGGAAAAATCTGATCAGCCATAACATTAAAACCACCTCCTTGTTTCTACACAGACACTTACAATATAGGAGCACTTTGTAGTTCTACAATTACTGACTGTAATCCATCTGTTTCTCTGCATGCTTTGTTAGCCCCCTTTCATGCTGTTCTTCAACGGTCACGACCCCCACAGGACGACTACAGAGGTGGTGGATCATTCTCAGCACTGCAGTGACACTGACATGGTGGTGGTGTGTTAGTGTGTGTTGTGCTGGTATGAGTGGATCAGACACAGCATCGCTGCTGGAGTTTTTAAACACCTCACTGTCACCGCTGGACTGAGAATAGTCCACCAACCAGCCAACAGCGCCCCATGAGGCGCGTCCTATGACCACTGATGAAGGTCTAGAAGATGACCAACTCAAACAGCAGCAATAGATGAGCGATCGTCTCTGACTTTACATCTACAGTGTATCACAAATGTGAGTACACCCCTCACATTTCTGCAGATATTTAAGTATATCTTTTCATGGGACAACACTGACAAAATGACACTTTGACACAATGAAAAGTAGTCTGTGTGCAGCTTATATAACAGTGTAAATTTATTCTTCCCTCAAAATAACTCAATATACAGCCATTAATGTCTAAACCACCGGCAACAAAAGTGAGTACACCCCTAAGAGACTACACCCCTAAATGTCCAAATTGAGCACTGCTTGTCATTTTCCCTCCAAAATGTCATGTGATTTGTTAGTGTTACTAGGTCTCAGGTGTGCATAGGGAGCAGGTGTGTTCAATTTAGTAGTACAGCTCTCACACTCTCTCATACTGGTCACTGAAAGTTCCAACATGGCACCTCATGGCAAAGAACTCTCTGAGGATCTTAAAAGACGAATTGTTGCGCTACATGAAGATGGCCAAGGCTACAAGAAGATTGCCAACACCCTGAAACTGAGCTACAGCACAGTGGCCAAGATCATCCAGCGTTTTAAAAGAGCAGGGTCCACTCAGAACAGACCTCGCGTTGGTCGTCCAAAGAAGCTGAGTGCACGTGCTCAGCGTCACATCCAACTGCTGTCTTTGAAAGATAGGCGCAGGAGTGCTGTCAGCATCGCTGCAGAGATTGAAAAGGTGGGGGGTCAGCCTGTCAGTGCTCAGACCATACGCCGCACACTACATCAAATTGGTCTGCATGGCTGTCACCCCAGAAGGAAGCCTCTTCTGAAGTCTCTACACAAGAAAGCCCGCAAACAGTTTGCTGAAGACATGTCAACAAAGGACATGGATTACTAGAACCATGTCCTATGGTCTGATGAGACCAAGATTAATTTGTTTGGTTCAGATGGTCTCAAGCATGTGTGGTGGCAATCAGGTGAGGAGTACAAAGATAAGTGTGTCATGCCTACAGTCAAGCATGGTGGTGGGAATGCCATGGTCTGGGGCTGCATGAGTGCAGCAGGTGTTGGGGAGTTACATTTCATTGAGGGACACATGAACTCCAATATGTACTGTGAAATACTGAAGCAGAGCATGATCCCCTCCCTCCGGAAACTGGGTCGCAGGGCAGTGTTCCAGCATGATAATGACCCCAAACACACCTCTAAGACGACCACTGCTTTATTGAAGAGGCTGAGGGTAAAGGTGATGGACTGGCCAAGCATGTCTCCAGACCTAAACCCAATAGAACATCTTTGGGGCATCCTCAAGCGGAAGGTGGAGGAGCGCAAAGTCTCGAATATCCGCCAGCTCCGTGATGTCGTCATGGAGGAGTGGAAAAGCATTCCAGTGGCAACCTGTGAAGCTCTGGTAAACTCCATGCCCAGGAGAGTTAAGGCAGTTCTGGGAAATAATGGTGGCCACACAAAATATTGACACTTCAGGAACTTTCACTAAGGGGTGTACTCACTTTTGTTGCCGGTGGTTTAGACATTAATGGCTGTATATTGAGTTATTTTGAGGGAAGAATAAATTTACACTGTTATATAAGCTGCACACAGACTACTTTTCATTGTGTCAAAGTGTCATTTTGTCAGTGTTGTCCCATGAAAAGATATACTTAAATATCTGCAGAAATGTGAGGGGTGTACTCACTTTTGTGATACACTGTACAAGGTGGACCAACTACGTAGGAGTGTCTAATAGAGTGGACAGTGAGTGGACACAGTATTTAAAAAAAAAACTCCAGCAGCGCTGCTGTGTCTGATCCACTCATACCAGCACAACACACACTAACACACCACCACCATGTCACTGTCAGTGCAGTGCTGAGAATGATCCACCACCTAAATAATACCTGCTCTGTAGTGGTCCTAGGAGAGTCCTGACCATTGAAGAACAGGGTAAAAGGGGGCTAACAAAGCATGCAGAGAAACAGATGGACTACAGTCAGTAATTGTAGAACTACAAAGTGCTTCTATATGCTAAGTGGAGCTGTGTCTGTAGAAACAAGGAGGTGGTTTTAATGTTATGGCTGATCAGTGTATATATTCATACATAATTCTATAGCACTTTTCTGGGACAAACAGAATAACAGTGTAGGCACTAAATAATCAGTTGGGAGTCACATGTCTTAATTAACTTGTTATGCCAAAATAGTAAAGCCTTTATGAACTTTGGCTCAAAAGTGGTACAACTGTACGTTCTGGTCCATTTCCTTTCTAAAAAAAACATCACATCAAGCTTTACTTGTAACTGTGTACCAGTGTCTGTTTTTCTTTACCCACATCATAGTACTGCTTACCCATAATCTGACCTAAACCCCTGCAGCACTCAAAATCTGGAGGTTGTTTTTGTTAGGCGGACCAGCCTCTGTAAATGTACTGTCAACATTTTCCTTAAATATTTATAGTATATTCCGGGGAAATGTTGACAATAAATTCACCATGACAACCATTAAATGTTTTGATGATCTTTCGGAAAACTGACCAAGCTGCTCAACTGGCAAAAACAAAACCAAGAATTTGTGAAATGAAATGGCAAAACTACTTGGAATATGAATATGTTGTGCAGCATAAAGGGTGGATTGGGTACTCTTGATCACCTTTAGGTGTAAGTAAGTCCTGCACTTAGTGTTTCCAAACAGCACTTCATCAAACCACCTCCTTGTTTCTACACTCACTGTCCATATCATCAGCTCCACTTACCATATAGAAGCACTTTGTAGTTCTACAATTACTGACAGTAGTCCATCTGTTTCTCTGCATGCTTTGTTAGCCCCCTTTCATGCTGTTCTTCAAAGGTCAGGACCCCCACAGGACCACTACAGAGCAGGTATTATCTGGGTGGTAGATCATTCTCAGCACTGCAGTGACACTGACATGGTGGTGGTGTGTTAGTGTGTGTTGTGCTGGTATGAGTGGATCAGACACAGCAGCGCTGATGGAGTTTCTAAACACCTCACTGTCACTGCTGGACTGAGAATAGTCCACCAACCAAAAATATCCAGCCAACAGCTCCCTGTGGGCAGCGTCCTGTGACCACTGATGAAGGTCTAGAAGATGACCAAATCAAACAGCAGCAATTGATGAGCGATCGTCTCTGACTTTACATCTACAAGGTGGACCAACTATGTAGGAGTGTCTAATCGAGTGGACAGTGAGTGGACACGGTATTTAAAAACTCCAGCAGCGCTGCTGTGTCTGATGCACTCATGCCAGCACAACACACACTAACACACCACCACCATGTCAGTGTCACTGCAGTGCTGAGAATGATCCAGCACCTAAATAATACCTGCTCTGTGGTGGTCCTAAGAGGGTCCTGACCATTAAAGAACAGGGTGAATTTAGAACTACAACGTGCTTGTATATGGCAAGTGGAGCTGATAAAATGGACAGTGAGTGTAGAAACAAGGAGGTGGTTTTAATGTTATGGCTGATCTGTGTATATTGTGATTGCGGTCTCGGTGTGTGTAGATTTTGCCATATTGCGCTGAAGGCCAGGATCAGGAGAGCAGAAACTAAAAGCCATTTGAAAACAGTAAGAAGGTGTGAACGAGTTGATGTGCCCACAATGACTAATGTTTGAGTAAGTGTGTTTGCTGTGGTTAGAGGGTTTGCTATTGATAGCCTGCGCAAATAGCCATTGGATTTAATCCTGAAATACTGCAAACATACTGAATTTAGCATCTATGTGGCAGAGAAGTGTGTGTACACGCAGGCCTGCTTCTGTGTGTGTTTGTTTTCGTGTGTGCGTGTCTATAGACACAGACATTGTAAATGTCTTCATGTGTGTAACGTGTTCCTCGCTTATTAACTTTATTACCCATAATCCTGTAATGTGATTGACAGAACGTGTGTTGATTATTAGTGAAAGGTAAAGAAAGATATACGTTAGATAAAAACGATTTGAATTAGTGTGATTGACTTTGCGAGTCAGTGTATACGATCGAGTACGTTGTGTAATCTCATTAGTCAGATGTTTGCAGTAGACTGGGTTCACTCTCAAGTCCACAGTGACTTTCAACATGGCAAAGTCATAAACCAGCAATAAGAAATTGTTTGTGGAATTTTGGAACCTTTTCATCTGGCATCAACATCTGCATCATTCCATTTAAGCATTGTTTCCTATTTTTTCTCCCAATCTAGTTGTATCCAGTTACCCGGGGGTATCCCTCCTCTATTGCTACAGCTGGTTCAATCTTACTATTTTTAACTGGGCTTGTGACTGGCACCAAGAGTGAACTGACAAGTACACCTTCCAATGGCTTGGCTGTTCACCAATCCCCCCTCCCTTCCAGACATAGCCAGTCATGCCTGTGTAGACACCTGCCCACCTGATAGCACTGAAAACATTCCAACCCTGGATCCCACCAGTAATGGGCTAGAGTCCGAGAAGGGCCGTACCTGACACATGCCCCCTTTCGACACGTGTGCATTAGCCAATTGCTTCTTTTCACCTGCACAAGGTGGGTTCTCACATGGATCAGGGGCGGCACGGCGGCTAAGTGGGTAGCACTCTCGCCTCACAGCAAGAAGGTCCTGGGTTCGATCCCCAGGTGGGGCGGTCCGGGTCCTTTCTGTGTGGAGTTTGCATGTTCTCCCCGTGTCCGTGTGGGTTTCGTCCGGATGCTCCGGTTTCCTCCCACAGTCCAAAGACGTGCAAGTGAGGCGAACTGGAGACACTAAATTGTCCAAGACTGTGTTTGATATAACCTTGTGAACTGATGAATCTTGAGTAACTACCGTTTGTGTAGTATAATGAGTAACTACCGTTTCTGTCATGAATGCAACCAAAGAGTAAAACATGATGTTAAAATCCTAATAAACAAACAAACAAACATGGATCAGTATTGCATGCAGAGAGTCACGCACTGATCTCCATTATTCCTCGTCTGTTTGTAGATGCCATGGACCAGCCAGAATCCCTTTGGTCCACCCTTCTTCAGA
Organism: Trichomycterus rosablanca; assembly: GCF_030014385.1. NCBI lineage: Eukaryota > Metazoa > Chordata > Actinopteri > Siluriformes > Trichomycteridae > Trichomycterus > Trichomycterus rosablanca. The sequence goes on along the minus strand of NC_086003.1, from coordinate 8,758,591 downwards.
GATATCCAATCATGTCTGTGTAGGCTTGAGATCTCAGCAGCGATGTGCTAGCGTGTTTTAGTGCTGCACTATACTATTTACATGCCATGCAGCAGTAAAAGACTCTAGCCCATTACCGGTGGGATCTAGGGTTCGAATCTATGCAGATGGGTGTCTACACATACGTCTACACAGACATGACTGGCTATATCTTAGGGGTTAACCTGCCAAGCCATTGGAAGGAGACTTGTCGGTGCCCTCTTAGTGCCTGTCACAAGCCCAGTAAAAACAGGAGGGTTGCGTCAGCAAAGGCATTAAAGGCAAGACTGGACAAGATCAGGTATGCACAGCAGACAATCAAATCAATCAGTCAATATAGCAGCAACCTACTGTTTGGGTGTCGGGTATAACTTGACTCCTGGCAAAAACATTCTAGCACAGTGTGTGTACGTGCATGTGCGTGTGTGTTTATCTTACCCTCAACCTCCTCTTTGTCACGCAGGTTTTTGACGTACGAGGCTCCCCTGTCAACCACAGCCTCATCGTCGATTCTACAAATGAAGCCAGACACAGAGAAAGACGAATAATCATCAGAAAACATCACAATCACATCACATAATGTAGCCAAAAAATGAACAAAGCTTATTCAGGTTTGTGACTGGTCTGGTTTCACCAGGAAACACTGGGAGAACACCCTGGACAGGGTGCCAATTCATCACCGGGCTTCGGCCACCTTCTAGACACTTGTGTCTGTGTAGACGCTGCATACTAAGATCGTGATAGTGCCACATTCTGTCGAAATAGCTCTACTTATAAGCCGTTTTATTTTTGTTTTATATGTTATTATTGTTTAGGACCAAACGCTAATTGAAGGTAATAAGATTTTCTGACCATAAAGGCATTTGTTAGTTGGCCTGAGTAGATGTTTATGTATTAAAATACAAAAGCATAATTGCATGGTTATTTATTTGTCAAATATTTAAACCCCTACCCAATACACATTGGTGCCAGCAATTACAGTGGCAACTTAAAACTCAACGTCAGTTGGTTCTGGGAGTGCCGTTGAGTTTCTAGGTATTTTTTCCCATAAGGATGTATGTTCCATGGTCCCGTGACTAATGTAAAATAATGGGGTTGCTTTTGACATTTGTACACTGAAAATAACACAAATATAATATAAAAACACTGAAATACAATTGAAAACAGTTATTGCCTATGGAGTGTGGTGGTGCACAAAGCTTAAAGTGACTTACTGTACTAAAGCGAGTGAGGAATTTCATTAGTGGAGAGAACTTATGAGCAGAGTGGATTTAACAGTTATTCCACACAAATGCAGATTCGTCTCATATGCGCACTTTGATGATGTCTTACTGCACCGCTCAAGCCAAGCGGCTATTCATTGTTAATTTGAAATTAAATAAATAATAATAATAAAAAAAGTAGGGATGCATCGATACCATTTTTTCCCAACCGAGTACGAGTACAAGTACATGTATTTTTGTACTTGCCGATACCGATACCAATACCTATTTAGAATACCGTTTTTTTTAAACAAAAACACCCGTGAGAAGTGACGAGAAGTTTAATGATACCACGTCCAAAAATGCACGTCAACAAGTAGCGAGTGATCAAAGTGTTTGTGCGCTGACGTGATGAAATCAAGGAGGAAAATAAATGAATCTGAGTGGATTTGGCAACACGAATAGCATGGATTGTTCTGTAGTGAGTTGGAGGTTAATAAATATTTTTGCGAACGCCGAGTTGCTCCCGAGCCGGCAAATCTAGCGCCGACCAGTCGCCGAACGAAAATCAGGGCAAAAATCGTGTAGTGTGAACTAGGCATAACGCAGCAACGTGCACTAGGCACACGGTATCGGATGTTTAGTATCGGAGCCTCGTTTGCGAGTACGAGTACAAGTTAATGAGCGCGGTATCGGGCAAATACCCGATACCAATATTTCTAAACAAAAGTTTAAGGTAAATGTTGGGTTTAAGGGTACACATTTCTCGATGAATGGCGTTGTGAATGAGTTTCAAAGATTTTGAGTTTAGAAGAAGTTGAGTTACAAGGTCCCGCTGTACATGGAAATACTGTCCGTCTGCCCCATGCTGCCATCCTGTTTTCTAAAATCCAAAATATGGTCACCCTAATTAACACTTATTACAGCACTTCTTGGACGCCTTTTTTCCAGCCAAATGACTTTGGTCGGATCAGATTTTGTATAAACATGCTTATACAATAAACAACACATATTGCTATTTATAAAACGTTTAGTTCCGGTCCTAAAATCTGATTGGCTGAGCCGCGTTCGAAGCGGTTGTAAAATCCCCGATAAACGCACACCTATGACCACCTCACATCATTCCATATTAATACGCCACTGAAAAGAAAAAGTGAATGTTATGTTCGCCCTCATGTTGCCTAGCAACACTGTTAACGAACTACCTGTGGTCGCGGAAGAATGCTTTATTGTAAGTGTTTTTGTAAATAAAAACATTTATAAATTGAACATTGTTGTATTTTATTATATTTTATGTTGACCGCCGTTTTATAAAGGCAATAAGCCACTCGAGACGGTGCGTTACTGCTATGATTTTATCACGGGGAAAGACGTTTTAGGCACGACGCGTCGCACGGTCTCTCGTGGCTTATTGCTTTATTAATTAATGCATTTTATAGACAGTAGTAGTGCTACATTCCTGTAAGCTAGCTGGCTAATATATGTTCATGCTGTACAAACACAACACAGCATTTCCATAGGATGAAAAAGTGCACACTCACACCAACAAGGAAACACCACACACACACACACACACACACACACACACTCAGACAATGGGGCTGTATTTGTACATTTACACACAGACCACACAAGACCGCATGCAGCAAAGCATGTCGACCACTGATTTTATGCATGTATGTGCATGCACACACAGATGCTGTAACTCACAGAACCACCGTGCAACACACACCAACACCAAAGCCACCACATCAGCACACAAACACACACAAAATTGTCCTTCCAGGGGTTTATAAAATTACTGACAAATAACGTTTTCCTCTGCTTATCTGATCGCTAATTTACTAGCTTCTTGCTTTTGTCTTGTCTACCTTAGGTAGGTTTTAAAAATTTACTGTAATGTATTATGGAAACGTCAACTTACTGTCTTAGCCAATTTGATCCCTGGTGATAACTAACTATGTATGTCCAGAAATCCAAACAACTGAACATGCAATGCTTTTTTATAAATGTATTGTTATTTAGTTAGCACATTTTACAGACAGTAGAGGTGCATTCCTGTAAGCTAGCTGGCTAATATACACCGACCAGGCATAACATTATGACTACCTTCCTAATATTGTGTTGGTCTCCCGTTGTGTGATGCACTGTGTATTTTGACACCTTTCTATCAGAACCAGCATTAACTTCTTTAGCAAGTTGAGCTACAGTAGCTCGTCTGTCGGATCGGATCACACGGGCCAGCCTTCACTCCCCTCGTGCATCAAAGAGCCTTGGCTGCCCATGACCCTGTCGCCGGTTTACCACTGTTCCTTCCTTTGACCACTTTTGATAGACACTGACCACTGCAGACCGGGAACACCCCACAAGAGCTGCAGTTTTGGAGATGCTCTCACCCAGTCATCTAGCCATCACAACTTGGCCCTTGTCAAAGCCCATTTTTCCTGCTTCTAACACATCAACTTTGAGGATAAAATGTTCACTTGCTGCCTAATATATCCCACCCACTAATAGGTGCCGTGATGAAGAGATAATCAGTGTTATTCACTTCGGTGTATACGTTCATGCTGTACAGACACAATACAGCATTTTCCATAGGACGAAAAAGTGCACACTCACACCAACAAGGAAACAACACAAACACACATCGAGAGGTTGCCCAAACCTGGGCAACACACACACACACACACACACACACACACACAAAATGGGCCTGTATTTGCATTTACACAGACATAATACAACACACTCACACTGACCACACAAGACCGCATGCAGCAAAGCATGTCGACCACTGATTTTAAACATGTATGTGCATGCACACACAGATGCTGTAACTCACAAAACCACCATGCAACACACACCAACAGCAAAGTGACCACATCAGCACACAAACACACACAAAATTCTATTCAAGTCAAGTGAAGCAAATCCAGCGCTCTTCAACTAATCCCACCATTATAGCTGTCCTTCCGTTCTTCCTTCTCCAACAGGGACATTTTTCTTCTACTTATTTTCTTTGCTCCTGTCTAACTTGGGTAGGTTTTAAAAATGTACTGGCATCATGGAAATGTCAACCTATTGTCTTGGCAAATTTGATCCCTGATACCCTATATGATCAAATTCTAAATGTATTTATATGTACAGTGGGGTCAAAAAGTATTTAGTCAGCCACTGATTGTGCAGGTTCTCCTACTTAGAAAGATGAGAGAGGTCTGTAATTTTCATCACAGGTACACTTCAACTATGAGAGACAAAATGAGGGAAAAAAAATCCAGTATATCACATTGTAGGATTTTTAAAGAAGTTATTTGTAAATTATGGTGGAAAATAAGTATTTGGTCAATAACAAACAAGCAAGATTTCTGGCTCTCACAGACCTGTAACTTCTTCTTTAAGAAGCTCTTCTGTCCTCCACTCGTTACCTGTATTAATGGCACCTGTTTGACCTCGTTATCTGTATAAAAGACACCTGTCCACAGCCTCAAACAGTCAGACAGAAAATGTGTGGAGTCCGTGTTGCCCAGCGACAGCCCCAAAACATCACTGCTCTAGAGGAGATCTGCATGGAGGAATGGGCCAAAATACCAGCTACAGTGAGTGCAAACCTGGTGAAGACTTACAGGAAACGTTTGACCTCTGTCATTGCCAACAAAGGTTATGTTACAAAGTATTGAGTTGAACTTTTGTTATTGACCAAATACTTATTTTCCACCATAATTTACAAAAAAATTCTTTAAAAAATCCTACAATGTGATTTCCTGGATTTTTTTTTCTCATTTTGTCTCTCATAGTTGAAGTGTACCTATGATGAAAATTACAGACCTCTCTCATCTTTTTAAGTAGAAGAACCTGCACAATCAGTGGCTGACTAAATACTTTTTGGACCCACTGTATGTTATATATATAATATATATAGTATATATACAGTATATATATACAGTATATATATATAGTATATATATACTGTATATATATATATATATATATATACAGTATATATATATATATATATATATATATATATATATAAATAACATACATTTAGAATTTGATTCGTGTTTAGCATTGCTTAATATGAGACTTCAGATGCGACAAATATGAGACAAATCTGGACTGCAGGCAGGACAGTCAAGCACATGCACTCTGTGTCTATGAAGCCACACTGTTGAAGGGCATGAAGAATGAGGCCTGGAAAAAGACATCACCTTTTATGGCAGCATGTGTCTTTCAAAAATCTCAATATAGTTTTAGTGAAACCTTCATTTTTGCACCTTTTGCTGATAAATCTGGATGGTTCTTTTTATCTTTGTCAAGGAGAACGTCTATTCTTCCTGAAAACATGGTGAAGCTTGTCTTTTGGCTCCTCTGAGATGAACTCAGACTCAGGGAACTTAAAGCCGATTCTCTATAAAGCACAACAGACTTTCAGGTTGCGTTTTTTGAAGACACAGTGGATCTGTTAAGTAACAACGGTTTTCTAAAGTCGTCCCGAGTCCATGTGGCTATATTTATCAAAATAGCATGGCTGTGACTTTAGGCTAGAGTCCGAGTCAAGTCACAAGACTTTAGGCTAGAGTCCGAGTCAAGTCATGAGACTTTAGGCTGGAGTCCGAGTCAAGTCACGAGTCTTTAGGCTAGAGTCCGAGTCAAGTCACGAATCTTTAGGCTAGAGTCCGAGTCAAGTCACGAGACTTTAGGCTAGAGTCCGAGTCAAGTCACGAGTCTTTAGGCTAGAGTCCGAGTCAAGTCACGAGTCTTTAGGCTAGAGTCAGAGTCAAGTCACGAGTCTTTAGGCTAGAGTCCGAGTCAAGTCACGAGTCTTTAGGCTAGAGTCCAAGTAAAGTCACAAGTCTTTAGGCTAGAGTCCGAGTCAAGTCACGAATCTTTAGGCTAGAGTCCGAGTCAAGTCACAAGACTTTAGGCTAGAGTCCGAGTCAAGTCACGAGTCTTTACGCTGAAGTCCGAGTCAAGTCACGAGTCTTTAGGCTAGAGTCCGAGTCCAGCCACGAGTCTTTAGGCTAGAGTCCGAGTCAAGTCATGAGACTTTAGGCTAGAGTCCGAGTCAAGTCACGAGTCTTTACGCTAGAGTCCGAGTCAAGTCACGAGTCTTTAGGCTAGAGTCCGAGTCAAGTCACGAGTCTTTAGGCTAGAGTCAGAGTCAAGTCATGAGACTTTAGGCTAGAGTCCGAGTCAAGTCACGAGTCTTTACGCTAGAGTCCGAGTCAAGTCATGAGACTTTAGGCTAGAGTCAGAGTCAAGTCACGAGTCTTTACGCTAGAGTCCGAGTCAAGTCATGAGACTTTAGGCTAGAGTCCGAGTCAAGTCACGAGTCTTTAGGCTAGCGTCCGAGTCAAGTCACGGATGGGTATATTAATGGTTCAAGGGTTCAAGGGGGATGGTCAACAACAAATTGCCATGGTAACTTGACCCGGTCAGGCAGCCACAGTGGCACCAAAACAAACAGTCAATAAATTACCATGGGGAAGGGCTATGATACTCCTTAAGTGGTACAGCACTAAAGTAGCCTGTAAGCATTTGCATTTTAATAATAATATATATACACTATGTTTTGTTGTTGTTTTGCTTACAAGAAAATATGCTGCATTACTAAATCTATACCACTACTACTGATAATAATAATAATAATAATAATAGCATGCGCACAAACGCCAGTGTGTTTAACCGCCTGTTTATTGGAATATTTAACTTATTACTTAGATTCACGGACTGGAGTGGAGTCGGTTCAGCCAAATCACAGTCTGTGGTGTTTCCAGTGAGCTGCTCACTCGCCTTGTGTACTTAGCAGCAGCCAGTCAGTTTGATTCAGTACGAAGATTCGAATCCCGGGTGATTCAGGAACCGCCCAGCTCTATTCACTGGCTGCTTTAAATGTACTTCAGACAGGAGATCCGACATGATATGTGTATCATATTAACTTGTAAGAAGATACCACCCCTCCCCCAACAGCCAGAAAGAGTCTGAAACACACACTTGCTTTTTAGCATATCCTTTCCTCATTCATATGACAAATTCATATCAAGTATATATTCAAGTGTGTACAACATTTCAGTCTAAATACAATAAGTTTAAATACATTCATTAATATGTTTTACACTAGGTGGATGACCTGCTTGTTTTATCTCTTTTAATCTCTTTATTCCTTTTGCCCAGCAGACAGATTATCTACCACATAGAGCCTTGATGTGGATTAGCAGGATTATGCAAATTAGACACAAAAAGGATTTAGGAATTGGCATTTTGCTTTTTATTCTTCATCCACAAACATGATTTTAATTATTTGACCCTTAACAAAACAATAAAAAATAAGGTAATTCAAAAGTTGAAATACAGGAAAAACACACACATATAGATGTAACCAAAAAAGTTTTTCTATTTTCTTAATTCAGTGTCGTACAAGAAATAATAAAATCCTCCCAGGAATCTTTCTGGATACTTTCTGAAGGCCAAAAATACTCCAAGCAAGTAAGGATCATTATCAAGTTTCCAACACATGCTTACAGGGAAAAGAACAGCTACTTCTTGTGAATGAACACACTATGAGCTTTAAATGGAGAACACAAGAGGTACTGAACGGGCAGCTGCTACTACATTTCCATTTGCAGACAGGTATAAAAGAGTGCCATAACATTACAACCACCTCCTTGTTTCTACACTCACTGTCCATTTTATCAGCTCCACTTACCATATAGAAGCACTTTGTAGTCCTACAATTACTGACTGTAGTCCATCTATTTCTCTACATACTGTTTTAGCCTGCTTTTACCCTGTTCTTCAATGGTCAGGACCCCCACAGGACCACTACAGAGCAGGTATTATTTAGGCGGTGGATCATTCTCAGCACTGCAGTGACACTGACATGGTGGTGGTGTGTTAGTGTGTGTTGTGCTGGTATTAGTGGATCAGACACAGCAGCGCTGCTGGAGTTTTTAAACACCGTGTCCACTCACTGTCCACTCTGTTGGACACTCCTACCTAGTTGGTCCACCTTGTAGATGTAAAGTCAGAGACGATCGCTCATCTATTGCTGCTGTTTGAGTTGGTCATCTACTAGACCTTAATCAGTGCCCACGTAGCGCTGTTGGCTGGATATTTTTGGTTGGTGGACTATTCTCGGTCCAGCAGTGACACTGAGGTGTTATCCACTCATACCAGCACAACACACACTAACACACCACCACCATGTACCAGTGTCACTGCAGTGCTGAGAATGATCCACCACCCAAATAATACCTGCTCTGTAGTGGTCCTGGGAGAGTCCTGACCACTGAAGGACAGCATGAAAGAGGGCTAACAAATGATGCAGAGAAACAGATGGACTACAGTTAGTAATTGTACATATAGAAGTGTATAGAAATATAGAAATGCTTCTATATGGTAAGTGGAATTGATAAAATGGACAGTGAGTGCAGAAACAAGGAGGTGGTTTTAACATGCACTCAAAATATGTGACTTAAATCCCATTTGACATGACGGGTGTTGACACCCTTACAGATGTATGTATGTATTCCCAGTGGAAAATAAACAGGAAAAGAGAACTGCCAGATGTTCTAGTGATCTCTAAACCACAAAATCTTGCGTCAATCCCTAACAGTGTAAAACTGCACATTAAGTACAACCCTGAATAACGTTATGAGTAGCTTTGTGAATTAATTTTGTCTGATTTTAAAATTGTTATAACCCTGCCGCTCAGGTGGCGCAGCGGTAAAAACACACGCTGTTCACCAGAGCTGAGATCTCGAATACATCGTATCGGATCTCGGCTCTGACTGCCGGCTGAGCGGCCACATGAACAACGATTGGCCTGTTGTTCAGATAGGGGCGGGATTAAGCCGGATGGGGACTCGCTCTCAGACTAGTGCGATTACGACCCCTGCTGGCTGGTTGGTGGCGCCCGCACGGAGATGGGAAAGGAGTGCGGTAGAGGGTGTGGCTCTCCGTACACAGCGCTGTACTGCACTGCACTCGTCAAGTGTAAGTGATAAGATGTTCGATTGCTGTGCACGTGTCGGAAGGGGCGTGGAGCAGCCTCGTCCTCCCCAATCAGGAGCAGGGACCGTAGTGAGCATTAGTGAGAGGATGATTGACGGGCAGAACTTGGATGTGCTGAAGTGGGAGTACGTTGCGTGCTTACTGCACACTTGCGCACTGAAAGAGCTTACTGCTTTACCGGTCGAGCAGTGCACACTGCCTCCAATTTAGTGTGTAATGTTTAAGTATGCGATTTTGGATGCAGCTTGTGTCTGTTTTACCACCTGATTTATCCTATTCAGGGTCACGATGGGTCCAATTCACTGGGCGATGGACTGGAAACCTGTCTGGGGTGTTTCCTGCCTATCACGGGGCAAACACACGTATACACACACACACACACATATTAGTATCTCCAGTTAATCTGACTGCAAAACCTTGGACTGTGGGAGGAAACCAGAGCTCCTGGAGGAAACCTACGCAGACACGGGGAGAACAGCTTTTTCCCCAGGGCTGTAGCCTCCATTACACCTACACCCCCCACCCCACACCCCACACCCCGACACACACCCATAGCTACTGAGACTGCAAACCCAACTGTCTTGAACCCTGTGCTCTTCAAGCTGCTTTTTAAAGCACAGATCACTTTTAATTCTGTACATACACACACACACACACACACACACACACACACACATATATATATATATATACAGCGTATCACAAAAGTGAGTACACCCCTCACATTTCTGCAAATATTTCATTATATCTTTTCATGGGACAACACTATAGACATGAAACTTGGATATAACTTAGAGTAGTCAGTGTACAGCTTGTATAGCAGTGTAGATTTACTGTCTTCTGAAAATAACTCAACACACAGCCATTAATGTCTAAATAGCTGGCAACATAAGTGAGTACACCCCACAGTGAACATGTCCAAATTGTGCCCAAATGTGTCGTTGTCCCTCCCTGGTGTCATGTGTCAAGGTCCCAGGTGTAAATGGGGAGCAGGGCTGTTAAATTTGGTGTTTTGGGTACAATTCTCTCATACTGGCCACTGGATATTCAACATGGCACCTCATGGCAAAAAACTCTCTGAGGATGTGAGAAATAGAATTGTTGCTCTCCACAAAGTCAAGTCAAGTCAAGTCAACTTTATTTATATAGCGCTTTTTACAATATACATTGTCTCAAAGCAACTTTACAAAATCCAGGACCAACAGATACAAAGATGGCCTGGGCTATAAGAAGATTGCTAACACCCTGAAACTGAGCTACAGCATGGTGGCCAAGGTCATACAGCGGTTTTCCAGGACAGGTTCCACTCGGAACAGGCTTCGCCAGGGTCGACCAAAGAAGTTGAGTCCACGTGTTCGGCGTCATATCCAGAGGTTGGCTTTAAAAAAGAGACACATGAGTGCTGCCAGCATTGCTGCAGAGGTTGAAGACGTGGGAGGTCAGCCTGTCAGTGCTCAGACCATACGCCGCACACTGCATCAACTCGGTCTGCATGGTCGTCATCCCAGAAGGAAGCTGACGCACAAGAAAGCCAGCAAACAGTTTGCTGAAGACAAGCAGTCCAAGAACATGGATTACTGGAATGCCCTGTGGTCTGACGAGACCAAGATAAACTTGTTTGGCTCAGATGGTGTCCAGCATGTGTGGCGGCGCCCTGGTGAGAAGTACCAAGACAACTGTATCTTGCCTACAGTCAAGCATGGTGGTGGTAGCATCATGGTCTTGGGCTGCATGAGTGTTGCTGGCACTGGGGAGCTGCAGTTCATTGAGGGAAACATGAATTCCAACATGTACTGTGACATTCTGAAACAGAGCATGATCCCCTCCCTTCGAAAACTGGGCCTCATGGCAGTTTTCCAACAGGATAACGACCACAACCACAACCTCCAAGATGACAACTGCCTTGCTGAGGAAGCTGAAGGTAAAGGTGATGGACTAAACCCAATTGAGCACCTGTGGCACATCCTCAAGTGGAAGGTGGAGGAGTTCAAGGTGTCTAACATCCACCAGCTCCGTGATGTCATCATGGAGGAGTGGAAGAGGATTCCAGTAGCAACCTGTGCAGCTCTGGTGAATTCCATGCCCAAGAGGGTTAAGGCAGTGCTGGATAATAATGGTGGTCACACAAAATATTGACACTTTGGGCACAATTTGGACATGTTCACTGTGGGGTGTACTCACTTACTGTATGTTGCCAGCCATTTAGACATTAATGGCTGTGTGTTGAGTTATTTTCAGAAGACAGTAAATCTACACTGCTATACAAGTTGTACACTGACTACTCTAAGTTATATCCAAGTTTTATTTCTATAGTGTTGTCCCATGAAAAGATATAATGAAATATTTGCAGAAATGTGAGGGGTGTACTCACTTTTGTGATACACTGTATATATATATATATATAGCGCAATAATATTAATAATGAGAATAATTACTACCTGTCACCATGTAAATACTCATTTCTTATATTTCTTGTAATTTTAGCTTATTTTGTGCTATACCGAGTTTTATTAGGGCTGGCTCGATACCACTTTTTTATGTCCGATACCGATACTGCAAATTAAGTATCTGCTGATACCGATACCGTCATTTCTCCTCTCAAACAACTAAGCAGTAATAATAGATGTCTCAATGCACCATGGATAAACTAGCTATCTAAATAACAACACTCAGACTGTGAAACACATATTCTAAAGGAATAAATACAGAACCTACAACATCACACTTATACAAAACTGTTGGATTTTGAAGAGGACGTCTGTGGCTAAACGGGAAACGGTGTAGTTTGTTTTATTTCATAACACTAATGGATTAATGGTTGAGGATGTGAGAGAGCTCCAAGCCAGGACAAGATTTTAAGTTTTCTTTATCTCAGGTGAGCGATGTATCATTTATAAAGTGATTATATTGTGTTTAAACAGTGTTTTTAGATGTGGCAGTAAGAGATGATTTTTTTTTATGCTAAAAGTACATCAAAAGTAGATCAGTGTGTTTTAATTTCTGAATGGCTGTTGCGGATGAGTTGTAGATCAGTGGCACATGTTAATGATGTCATTAAGATGCAAGCTGGCAATAAACGGCGCTCTGTTGGAACGTACCTTCGTATGTTATTTGCTTTACACACAAACAATGGCCTTATTTTATGAAGTGTTACAGTGTATCACAAAAGTGAGTACACCCCTCACATTTCTGCAGATATTTAAGTATATCTTTTCATGGGACAACACTGACAAAATGACACTTTGACACAATGAAAAGTAGTCTGTGTGCAGCTTATATAACAGTGTAAATTTATTCTACCCTCAAAATAACTCAATATACAGCCATTAATGTCTAAACCACCAGCAACAAAAGTGAGTACACCCCTAAGAGACTACACCCCTAAATGTCCAAATTGAGCACTGCTTGTCATTTTCCCTCCAAAATGTCATGTGATTTGTTAGTGTTACTAGGTCTCAGGTGTGCATAGGGAGCAGGTGTGTTCAATTTAGTAGTACAGCTCTCACACTCTCTCATACTGGTCACTGAAAGTTCCAACATGGCACCTCATGGCAAAGAACTCTCTGAGGATCTTAAAAGACGAATTGTTGCGCTACATGAAGATGGCCAAGGCTACAAGAAGATTGCCAACACCCTGAAAATGGGCTGCAGCACAGTGGCCATGATCATCCAGCGTTTTAAAAGAGCAGGGTCCACTCAGAACAGACCTCGCATTGGTCGTCCAAAGAAGCTGAGTGCACGTGCTCAGCGTCACATCCAACTGCTGTCTTTGAAAGATAGGCGCAGGAGTGCTGTCAGCATTGCTGCAGAGATTGAAAAGGTGGGGGGTCAGCCTGTCAGTGCTCAGACCATACGCCGCACACTACATCAAATTGGTCTGCATGGCTGTCACCCCAGAAGGAAGCCTCTTCTGAAGTCTCTACACAAGAAAGCCCGCAAACAGTTTGCTGAAGACATGTCAACAAAGGACATGGATTACTGGAACCATGTCCTATGGTCTGATGAGACCAAGATTAATTTGTTTGGTTCAAATGGTCTCAAGCATGTGTGGCGGCAATCAGGTGAGGAGTACAAAGATAAGTGTGTCATGCCTACAGTCAAGCATGGTGGTGGGAATGCCATGGTCTGGGGCTGCATGGGTGCAGCAGGTGTTGGGGAGTTACATTTCATTGAGGGACACATGAACTCCAATATGTACTGTGAAATACTGAAGCAGAGCATGATCCCCTCCCTCCGGAAACTGGGTCGCAGGGCAGTGTTCCAGCATGATAATGACCCCAAACACACCTCTAAGACGACCACTGCTTTATTGAAGAGGCTGAGGGTAAAGGTGATGGACTGGCCAAGCATGTCTCCAGACCTAAACCCAATAGAACATCTTTGGGGCATCCTCAAGCGGAAGGTGGAGGAGTGCAAAGTCTCGAATATCCGCCAGCTCCGTGATGTCGTCATGGAGGAGTGGAAAAGCATTCCAGTGGCAACCTGTGAAGCTCTGGTAAACTCCATGCCCAGGAGAGTTAAGGCAGTTCTGGGAAATAATGGTGGCCACACAAAATATTGACACTTCAGGAACTTTCACTAAGGGGTGTACTCACTTTTGTTGCCGGTGGTTTAGACATTAATGGCTGTATATTGAGTTATTTTGAGGGAAGAATAAATTTACACTGTTATATAAGCTGCACACAGACTACTTTTCATTGTGTCAAAGTGTCATTTTGTCAGTGTTGTCCCATGAAAAGATATACTTAAATATCTGCAGAAATGTGAGGGGTGTACTCACTTTTGTGATACACTGTATTTACATAAAGCAAGCTGTAGACTAGTGGTTAAGGTACAGGACTAGTAATCAGAAGGTCGCTGGTTCAAGTCTCACAGCTGCCAGGTTGCTGCTGTTGGGCCCTTGAGCAAGGCCCTTAACCCTCAATTGCTCAGACTGTAACTGTAATGTAAGTCGCTTTGGATAACGGCGTCTGCTAAATGCCGACAATGTAAATGTATATTAAGCAACAGTATCGGCTCGGATTACACGTTTTTTTTCCTTCCGATATCCGATCCAGTGATTTGGGCCCATATTGGACCGATACATACTAACCAACCAACCAATTAACCAACCAACCAACCATCCATCCATCTATCTATATCTATCTAACATGTAAACTACACACAAAGGACCCATACCGCTCAACCTGGGAATCGAACCCAGGATCTTCTTATGTGAAGCGACAGCTTCTAATTGACGACAGTCCTGTTTTTTGGTGGTGGAATTTGACCATGTAGACAAATTTTCCCCTAGCCTAAAGCATCACCTAAGGGGCCAGGGGACTATTACGCTAACCTTTTTGAACCCGGATCTCGGCTGTGTTATCGGCCGGCTAGGCCTCTCAGACATGATTGGCTATGTCTGAGAGGAAGATGTTTTTTACACTATTCATTAAAGTTGCAGGATGTATATTTTGACCCAGGACATTGTGTCATATTAAAAAAAAAAAACTTCAATAAGCTTAAATTCATTCCAATGCATTTATTATGGATAAAAGATGTGTTGCATGCCGCTCAGGTGGCGCAGCGGTAAAAACACATGCTGGAACCAGAGCTGGGATCTCGAATACATCGTATCGAATCTCAGCTCTGCCTACCGGCTAAGGCTGAGCGGCCACATGAACAACGATTGGCCTGTTGTTCAGATATGGGCGGGCCTAAGCCGGATGGGGTCTCTCTCCCATGACTGGTGCAATTACGACTTCTGCTGGCTGATTGATGGCGCCTGCACAGAGATGGGGAAAAGAGTGCTCTCAGGGTGTGTCTCTCCGTACACAACGCTGAGCTGCACTGCACTCGTCAAAGTGCAGGTGAAAAATGCATACGACATGCTGCCCATGTGTTGGAGGGGGTGTGGGTTAGCTTCGTTCTCCTCAATCAGAGCAGGGATCGGCGTTGGTGGAGAGGAAGCATGACGCAATCGGGTAATTGGACACGCTAAAGAAAGAAAAAGGGAAGACATGCATCAAGAAAATATATAAAATAGATGTGTTGCAATCATTCAGTCACAGAAAAGGTACATGTCCCCAAAATTCTTGAATTTTCTTTGTTTTCACAAACTAATCCTGGTCATGGTGGGTCTGGTACGTACTAGTGCAAGGCAGGAACCTTAGATTTCTTTTCTGTACACTTTTGACCTCAACTGAATCATCTGCACAGATAAAACACTAAATCAAGTAAACTACAACATGAAGTATTTAACAGAGACTGTGTCATAAATCTGAAACCCTAATACCCAACACTGCCCCAAATTAACCTACACACCCCAGCTCAGTTCTACTCAGGCTTAATATGTCAACTTTCACCGATACAACCTAACAGTCTGTCGGGCACTACAGTGAAACCAGTGACATTAGCATTGGCATTATCATTACCCTGAGGTATCATATTGCAGGAGAGGATGGGTTTCAGTTTGACTGCTGAGTTAGGAAACTGAAACACCAGAGGCTCCTGGCTCAAATAACCACAGCACAATAAAGTTTTTTTGTATTTTAGCTTTATTGTATTTGTATGGGACTGAAACTGATCCAGCTTACTAAAGGCCTATAAGCTATTTTCTAATGATTGAATATGGATATGCTGTTTAAAAAAAACAGTACTTAACCACAGCTTATAGTAAAAGTAGCTTATTTACCCTTTGACCAATAACGGTTGGTGTTTAGCAATAACCACTGGCAATTATCACCTCCTAAATAAATAAATACAATTTTATTTTCCCTGCCACCTCTACTTTTACTGAATCAAAAGTAACAGCAGTTTTGTTATACACGAATCAGGCATAACATTAAAACCACCTCCTTGTTTCTACACTCACTGTCCATTTTATCAGCTCCACTTACCATATAGAAGCACTTTGTAGTTCTACAATTACTGACTGTAGTCCATTTATTTCTCTACATATCTTTTTAGCCTGCTTTTGCCCTGTTCTGCAATGGTCAGGACTCCACAGGACCACCACAGAGCAGGTATTATTTAGGTGGTGGATCATTCTCAGCACTACATGGTGGTGGTGTGTTAGTGTTTGTTGTGCTGGTATGAGTGGATCAGACACAGCAGCGCTGCTGGAGTTTTTAAATACTGTGTCCACTCACTGTCCACTCTATTAGACACTCCTACCTAGCTGGTCCACCTTGTAGATGTAAAGTCAGAGACGGTCGCTCATCTATTGCTGCTGTTTGAGTTGGTCATCTTTTAGACTTTCATCAGTGGTCACAGGATGCTGCCCACGGGGCGCTGTTGGCTGGATATATTTTTGGTTGGTGGACTATTCTCAGTCCAGCAGTGACAGTGAGGTGTTTAAAAACTCCAGCAGCACTGCTGTCTTACCCACTCATGCCAGCACAACACACACTAACACCACCACCATGTCAGTGTCACTGCAGTGCTGAAATGACCCACCACCCAAATAATACCTACTCTGTAGTGGTCCTGTGGGGGTCCTGACCATTGAAGAACAGGGTGAAAGCAGGCTAAAAAGGTATGCAGAGAAACAGATGGACTACAGTCAGTAATTGTAGAACTACAAAGTGCTTCTATATGGTAAGTGGAGCTGATAAAATGGACAGTGAGTGTAGAAACAAGGAGGTGGTTTTAATGTTATGGCTGATCAGTGTAAATGATAAGTACAGTAGTTTTCACGGTGCTTGGGTGGTGCAGCAGTAGATTACGCTAATCCACTAGCACTGGGATCCCCAGCAGTGATTTTGGCCTGTCTGGCTTAAGTTAAAAGTAATTTATCTTGAGGTTCCTCCCCTGTTCCACCTCTCTAACTGGTTCAAAGCTTTGTTTAAAGCCAGTTTAAAACCAATTTTAACCAGCTTACATGACATTGTTTCAGTCATGATCAGACCCAGTGGCTTTAAAATTCAGGCTGGTTTAGTTTGTCCATGCATGAATGAGCATGGCTTCTTCAAAACACGTGCCATCAAAAACAACCTCTTATCAGCTTTCAGGGTTTTAGGAAATGATATCTTCTGAATGGAATGCAACACATTTTAAAAAGTTAGGACAGAGGTAAAATTAGACTGAAGTTATACAAGTAGAACTGTTTTAAAAAGGCTCCACAGTTTATCTGGTAACAGGCGAGGTCATCAAGACTGAGTATAAAAGCAGCGTGCACTAAAAGAATTATTCTTTGCAAGCAAGGATGGGTCATGGCTCACTGATGAGTATTTTTAGGCAACGAATGTCACCATCTACAGTTCATAATATCACGAAAAGACTTCAGGTGAAACCTCAGTGCGTAAGGGCCAAAGGCTGAAACCACTGCTGAATGTTTTGAGAAACCATCAAGCTACCATGATGTACAATGCCACATGGGCACGGAGGTACTTTGGAAAATCTTTGGCTCTGTGTGAACACCAAGTGAGCTCTATATAGAAAACATTTTACATCATCGTACATGCGCTTACGAGAAGAAGGCTGTCTAAATGTTTTGAGACCTTAAAAGGCTGCCTACTGAGATGCCTTAATTCTATGTGATAATCTGACTGAATAATGAGGGAGCATCCAGTGCGACTTTTCTCACAAAATCACAAATATGGCGAACAAATGTGGAGCAACAAACAGAGTTCTTTTAAAATGTAAATAAACTCTCATTTATTTTTAATTTGTACAAAGGTGTACAAGTGTCATTTATTTGCAAATCTGGGCTTGTTCGTGGCCATTTAACCATGCTAGCAGGTTTTGCCGACTCAGCCCATTGGTTTGAATGGCCTGAAGCTGATTACTTATTTACATTGAGGACATACTGAAAACAAACAGTTTGCTACCTTCAAAAAACTGTGAGTTCCTTCTACCTACTCTACTTACAACTACATTGCATCGTGACAGTTTGGTTTAAAGAGCTTAAACAACACAATACTATATAGTTCTACTACTATATGTATAGTTATTTTATATAAACATATATACATTATTTATTTAACATATAAAAGTGCTAGCCTGGAAATCAATGGTTCTACAATGATATGGACATCTTAGGGTCCTGAAGGGCCAATGTGGGCTATAGGGGTGTAAAGCTGCAGACTGCAAAGCACTGTGTGTGCGTGGGAATGCATATTTTAGTTGTTCTCATAGCACTGCAGGTTCGTTTCTTCGAATAATGAAGTTGTACGTATTTTCAGCTATTACGTTTTAGGTGTTACTACTTAAGTTTTAGCAATACCTGTAAAAAGTTTTTAAATATTTTTAACTTTAAAAAATGTAATTTTTAAATTTTGCTTATTTGCACTGGGCGTGTTTAATGGGTTTTAAAGTGAGCAACAAAAAAATGCAATAAAATAAGCATCAGTAATTTGCTTTTGAACCTTTATTTAACTAACAAAAGTACAGAAAAGATTTTCAGTGTTTGACTGACCAAAGTAAATGCTGGTTTTTTTTGTATTTTTGTTTATGCATTTTCTCCCCTTTTTCTCCCGACTTTTACAGCGTCCAATTGCCCGATTGCGTCAAGCTTCTTCTCCACTAATGCCGATCTCCGTTCTGATTTGAGGAGAACGAAGCTAACCCACACCCCCTCCGACACGTGGGCAGCAGCCGTATGTATTTTTTCACCTGCACTAGTTGAGTGCTAATGCGGATCAGCCCTGTGTACGGAGAGACACACCCTGATCAACGCACTCCTTCCCTGGCCCTGTGCAGGCGCCATCAATCAGCCAGCAGAGGTCGTAGTTGCATCAGTTACGATGAGACCCTATCCAGCTTACTACTACCCCACCTCTATATGAACAACAGGCCAATCGTTGTTCGTGTGGCCGCTCAGCCCAGCCGGATGGCAGAGCTGTGATTTGATACGATGTATTCGAGATCCCAGCTCCGGTGTGCTAGCGTGTGTTTTAAAATAATAAAATAAAATAAATACACCTCTGCATCAATAATACTCTCACACCAAGTCACCAGAATGGCAGATTCCCACAGCCAACATTCCCGCTGTCTTTCGGTCGATCTAACAGTGAACTCTGTGGCGTTTCTGCATAGAATTGATGTCTGGCTTTCTCTTTGAAATAATATACAGTGGGGCCAAAAAGTATTTAGTCAGCCACTGATTGTGCAGGTTCTCCTACTTAGAAAGATGAGACAGGTTTGTAATTTTCATCTTAGGTACACTGTAGGATTTTTAAAGAATTTATTTGTAAATTATGGTGGAAAATAAGTATTTGGTCAATAACAAAAGTTCAACTCAATACTTTGTAACATAACCTTTGTTGGCAATGACAGAGGTCAAACGTTTCCTGTAAGTCTTCACCAGGTTTGCACACACTGTAGCTGGTATTTTGGCCCATTCCTCCATGCAGATCTCCTCTAGAGCAGTGATGTTTTGGGGCTGTCGCTGGGCAACACGGACTTTCAACTCCCTCCACAAATTTTCTATGGGGTTGAGGTCTGGAGACTGGCTAGGCCACTCCAGGACCTTGAAATGCTTTTTACGGAGCCACTCCTTCGTTGCCCGAGCGGTGTGTTTGGGATCATTGTCATGCTGGAAGACCCAGCCACGTTCCATCTTCAATGCTCTCACTGATGGAAGGAGGTTTTGGCTTAAAATCTCACGATACATGGCCCCGTTCATTCTTCCCTTAACACGGATCAGTCGTCCTGTCCCCTTTGCAGAAAAACAGCCCCAAAGCATGATGTTTCCACCACCATGCTTCACAGTAGGTATGGTGTTCTTGGGATGCAACTCAGCATTCTTCTTCCTCCAAACACGACGAGTTGAGTTTTTACCAAAAAGTTCCATTTTGGTTTCATCTGACCACATGATGATCTCCCAATCCTCTTCTGGATCATCCATATGCTCTCTGGCAAACTTAAGACGGGCCTGGACATGTACTGGCTTAAGCAGGGGGACACGCCTGGCACTGCAGGATTTGAGTCCCTCTCGGCGTAGTGTGTATACTGATGGTAGCCTTTGTTACTTTGGTCTCAGCTTCTTTGCAGGTCATTCATCAGGTCCCTCCGTGTAGTTCTGGGATTTTTGCTCACCGTTCTCATGATCATTTTGACCCCACGGGATGAGATCTTGCGTCGGGCCCCAGATCGAGGGAGATTATCAATGGTCTTATATGTCTTCCATTTTCTTACAATTGCTCCCACAGTTGATTTATTCACACCAACCTGCTTGCCTATTGTAGATTCACTCTTCCCAGCCTGGTGCAGGTCTACAATTTTCTTCCTGGTGTCCTTCGACAGCTCTTTGGTCTTGGCCATGGTTGAGTTTGGAGTCTGACTGTTTGAGGCTGTGGACAGGTGTCTTTTATACAGATAGCGAGGTCAAACAGGTGCCATTAATACAGGTAACGAGTGGAGGACAGAAGAGCTTCTTAAAGAAGAAGTTACAGGTATGTGAGAGCCAGAAATCTTGCTTGTTTGTGGGTGACCAAATACTTATTTTCCACCATAATTTACAAATAAATTCTTTAAAAATCCTACAATGTGATTTCCTGGATTTTTTTTCTCATTTTGTCTCTCATAGTTGAAGTGTACCTATGATGAAAATTACAGACCTCTCTCATCTTTCTAAGTAGGAGAACTTGCACAATCAGTGGCTGACTAAATACTTTTTGGCCCCACTGTATATTCAGGTAGCATTTCTTGACATTGTTAAGTTTTCCAAAATACTCCTGAGCCCATGTGGCTATATTTATCAGAATAGCATGACGACTTCTCATTCAGTGCTGTCTAAGGGTTCAAAGGTCACACACATTTGACAGTGGTTTCCGGCAATGCAGTACAGAGAGATTTCTCTGGACTTCCTAAATCTTTTTACAATACTGTATATGATATATGGTGAAACATCTGAATTATTTAAAATATATACACACATATATAATGTTCTATTTACTTATGCCTTTTTCTCCCATTTTCTCCCCATTTAGCATAGTCAATCTGTCTTCCGCTGCTGGGGGATCCCTGATTGCATTTAAGGAGGGTATGTTGCTGCTCACGTCGACCGATGGCAAGACCGAGTTTCAAACCGAGGAGTTCAGAATCTCGGCACTGGTGTGCTAGCGGATTATCCCTATCTGCTAGATCAAGGTCCTTGCACAGCGTTTAAAGACCCCACCCACATAGTCCGGTCGTCCCACCCGCTAGCAGACACACGATGGCCAATTAGTGTCTGTTGCAGGCACTGCCAATTATGCCCGTGGTGCCCAGTCAACCGCTGGCAATGCCGAGTTTCGAACCAAGGAGTTCAGAATCTCAGCGCTGGTGTGCTAGCGGATTATCCCGCTGCACCACCTGGGTGCCTAAAATATATTTTACAATGGTTTTTTTTTACTTATTGACAATACTCTCATTGTGGTGGGTGGTGGATCATTCTCAGCACTGCAGTGGCACTGACATGGTGGTTGTGTGTTAGTGTGTGGATCAGACACAGCAGTGCTGCTGGAGTTTTTAAACACCTCACTGTCACTGCTGGACTGAGAATACTCCACCAACCAAAAACATCCAGCCAACAGCGCCCCGTGGGCAGCGTCTCTGACTTTACATCTACAAGGTGGACCAACTAGGTAGGAGTGTCTAATAGAGTGGACAGTGAGTGGACACGGTATTTAAAAACTCCAGCAGTGCTGCGGTGTCTGATCCACTCATACCAGCACAACACACACTAACACACCACCACCATGTCAGTGTCACTGCAGTGCTGAGAATCATCCACCACCTGAAGAAAGTATGCAGAGAAACAGATGGACTTCAGTCAGTAATTGTAGAACTACAAAGTGCTTCTATATGGTAAGGGAAGCCGATAAAATGGACAGTGAGTGTAGAAACAAGGAGGTGGTTTTAATGTTATGGCTGATCAGTGTATATGTGTATATAAATCTAGTTCTGGTTGCTATTTTGGTTAGGAGTCTGAATAGCTTGCAGGAAAAAGCTCCTCCTCACCCTCTTTGTCTTGGCCTTCAAGAAGTGAAAACACCTCCCAGACCGCAACAGATAAAACAGTCCGTTACTGGGATGACTAAAGTCCTTTTATTATGCTATTATGCTTAAATCTTATTGACAGCTATAAAAGGTGGCTGACTGAGGTGAGAAAACTAATTATTCACCCTGATCAAAGTTCCCTACGTTAAGTCTGCAATAATACTATGGAACACTCGTGATTTTACAATGTAGGAAATTATGAAAGACGGGCACACCTAGGTTTATAGGAGAGGATTACCAAACACAGTAACCGTCATACTTAAAGTCCTACCTAATTTACGGACATGAAAATCACATCAAGGGCCATGAAATAAGACTTTTCATGTGTACTATGCAATTTGCTGTAAAAAAAAAAATTTAGGGCAGCACAGTGGCTCGTTGGGTAGCACTGTCACCTCACAGCAAGAAGGTCCTGGGTTCGATCCCCAGGCGGGGTGGTCCGGGTTCTTTCTGTGCAGAGTTTGAATGTTCTCCCCGTGTCTGTGTGGGTTTCCTCCGGGAGCTCCGGTTTCCTCCCAGGGTCCAAAAACATACAGTCATGTTAATTGGAGACACTGAATGGCCCTATAGCTGAATGGGTGTGTGTATGTGTGTGTCTGCTCTGCAATGGACTGGCACCCCTGTCCAGGGTGTTACTGTGTGCCTTGTGCATATTGAAAAGAGATGCTCACGTGTGTAGAGAAGCACACTTTTCCATTGATTAGGGAATCCCCAAAGGGACAAAATGCACTCAATATGTAAACACATACAATGACCAGGCATAACATTAAGACCACTGACATGTGAAGTGAATAACACTGATTATCTCTTCATCACGGCACCTGTTAGTGGGTGGGATATTTTAGGCAGCAAGTGAACATTTTATCCTCAATTTTATCCTGATGTGTTAGAAGCAGGAAAAATGGGCAAGCGTAAGAATTTGAGCGAGTTTGACGAGGGCCAAATTGTGATGGCTAGACAACTGGGTGAGAGCATCTCCAAAACTGCAGCTCTTGTGGGGTGTTCCCGGTCTGCTGTGGTCAGTATCTATCAAAAGTGGTACAGGGAAGGAACAGTGGTAAACCGGCGACAGGGTCATGGGCGGCCAAGGCTCATTGATGGGAGCGAAGGCAGACGAGCTACTGTAGCTCAAATTGCTGAAGAAGTTAATGCTGGTTCTGATAGAAAGGTGTCAGAATACACAGTGCATCACAGTTTGCTGCATATGGGGCAGCAAAAGGGGGGCTAACACAATATTAGGAAGGCGGTCATAATGTTATGACTGAATGATGTACATCAAATCTACACACACACCAAGGCCGCAATCACAATATATACTGGGATTCAGATATGCTTAAAATGTCC
The DNA here is from genome assembly GCF_030014385.1 of Trichomycterus rosablanca. Taxonomy (NCBI): domain Eukaryota; kingdom Metazoa; phylum Chordata; class Actinopteri; order Siluriformes; family Trichomycteridae; genus Trichomycterus; species Trichomycterus rosablanca. The sequence continues at coordinate 8,735,051 of NC_086003.1, read as the reverse complement.
CACTGATTTAAAAATGTAAATACTGTAAACATATTTCACTCACTGGCTTTG